>NC_079440.1:11770363-11840363 GCF_903798145.1 Danio aesculapii
GCCTCATAATCAGGGTCCTTCTCAAAATTATCCTGCCTCAGACACATTCTCCATTATGTCACTTTCACTGTCAAAAACCTGTGACAAAATCTCATATCAAAATTCTCACAAGAATAGGATTTTCCACTCCACCATGGCATGAGAAATATCAAAGTTGTCATGAGAATAAGGATTCCCCCTAGCCCCATGTCATGTGAACAGTCAGTGGTTCTCACAATACTACAGGTGGGGTTGTGTTAGTTTTTTTTGTTGTTGTTGTTGTTGTTGTTGTTTTTTTTTATTATACTTAACATAAAATTTTAGTGCATATTATAAAATCATAGCATGTTATAGTGACCTCAATATCACCCAAAACATATATGTGTAATTTTTTTTATTTCGTATGTTTTATACAGCTAAAAGACCATGGGGTCAAATTGACCCCAAAGAACACTGATGTGACAAAATGTGTTCAGGGCATTAAAAAAATAATATCATGTTAATTTTATGTTCACCAAGGTTTCCCCAATAAATTAGGAAAAGTCATTCAATCTGAAGCACAAAAAGTCTATGTCAATTATACATGCACATACTGTACGTTTAATATGATATGGGGTCAAATTGACCCCAAGGATAATAGGAGAGTTAAATGAGTCATAAATGCATTTGGAAACAAATAAACCTAGATTAAAATTATTCAAGTCGATTTTTTGCTTGAAATCTGTTGAAATCTTCTCTTTTTTTCCAGGCTTGCACTTTAGCACGTCGAAATGCCGAGGTCTTTCTCAAGTACATCCATCGAAACAACGTAAGCATGCCTGGGGTTGTCACTCACAATCGAGCCACGGAGTCCCAAGTCAAAGGTCAGGACTTTTCAAAGCCATTATACCTGCAGATTGCCATTATATACTGTACCGATTGCACCTGGTTTGTTGAAGTGTATTGATATTGGTGTGTTTTAGCCATTCTAAGTGAGCTGCTCCAGAGGGAAAACCGTGTCCTTCATTTCTGGACTATGAAAAAGAGACGTTTAGATCAGTGCCAACAGTACGTTCTGTTTGAACGACACGCTAAACAGGTGAGCGGGACAGTTTTGTAAATCATTTGAAGGATTTGTTAGTAATGATGGTTTTGTTTTTTTCTGTCCTTGTGAAAAAAAAGAACTGCACTTTGGCTTTTTTAAAACAGATTTGACAAAAAGAATGTACACTCATCGTCCACTTTATTAGGTACACCTTACTAGTTCTGGGTTGGACCCCCTTTTGCCTTCAGAACTGCCCTTTATGGCATAGATTTAACAAGGTACTGGAAATATTCCTCAGAGATTTTGCTTCATATTGACATGATAGCATCACGCAGTTGCTGCAGATTTGTCGGCTGTACATCCATGACATCCTAAATGTGCTCTATTGGATTGAGGAACTGGTGACTGTGGAGGCCATTTGAGTTCAGTGAACACATTGTCATGTTTAAGAAACCAGTCTGAGATGGTTCACGCTATATGACATGACGCGTTATCCTGCTAGAAGTAGCCATCAGAAGATGGGTACACTGTGGTCATAAAGGGATGGACATGGTCAGCAACAATACTCAGGGAGGCTGTGGCATTGACACAATGCTCAATTGATACTAATGGACTGAAAGTGTGCCATGAAAATATCCCCCACACCATTACACCACCACAGCATACAAGGCAGGATACAAGGCAGGATGGATCCATGCTTTCATTTTGTTGATGCCTAATTCTGACCCTACCATCCAAATGTCACAGCAGAAATCAAGACTCATCAGACCAGGCAACGTCTTTCCAATCTTCTATTGTCCAATTTTGGTGAGCCTGTGTGAATTGTAGCCTCAGTTTCCTGTTCCTGTTCTTAGCTGACCGGAGTGGCACCCATTGTGGTCTTCTGCTGCTGTAGCGCATTCAGAGATGCTCTTCTGCATACCTTGGTTGCAATGAGTGGTTATTTGAGTTACTGTTGCCTTTCTATTAGCTCGAGCCAGTCTTTCAATTCTCCTCTGACCTCTGGTATCAACAAGGCATTTGCGCCCACAGAACTGCCGCTCAGTGGATATTTTCTCTTTTGTGTGAAAATCCCAGTAGATCAGCAGTTTCTGAAATACTCAGACCAGCCGTCTGGCACCAACAACCATGCCACGTTCAAAGTCACTTAAATCACCTTTTATCCTCATTCTGATGCTCAGTTTGAACTGCAGCAAATCATCTTGACCATGGCAGCGTCCAAAAATGCATACTTCTATACTACATAGTACGCTAAAATCAGTATGCGAGCCGAGTAGTATGTCCGAATTCATAGAATTCGAAAATCAGTATGCGAAAAGTACCCGGATGACTTACTACTTCCGGCGAGATTCTGAAGTGCTCTTCCCATGCATGCTGCGCCCATGATGCCCCGCCAGAGAATTCAGGAGTAAAGCGACGCAACTGACGCTGGTAGGTCTCGTGGCCATGACAAAATGGCAGATGTAGTATGTCTGAATTCCATTCATACTTCTCCCATTCATACTGTATAGAGTGTACTTTACTAACAGCCGAGTAGTACGTTTAAATTCAAATGCAGTACCTACTGAGTAGTAGGCAGTTTCGGACGCAGCCCATGTCTACATGTGTAAATGCATTGAGTTGCTGCCATGTGATTGGCTGATTAGAAATTTGTGTTAACGAGCAGTTGGGCAGGTGTATCTAATAAAGTGGCCGGTGAGTGTATATTGCCGTTGAATTTTAAAGTACTTAATTAGGAACGATTTATGTTTTTAAAAGTAATTTCTTAATTACATTTGTGGGTTTTTTTTTAATAAAAGTGTGCTGCTAAAATATTCTGACAGCCATTTATAATACAATAAAATATTTAATGTAATTACTGGAACGCCACTAAAACGTCAAGTTTAGCGGCAACCAAGAAATGGTTATGATTTGTTATTTAATCAAATATAAATTATATAAAGCTTTAATATGACTTAAAACATACTTTGAAAGAAAAACTTTGAATGTGACATCACAAAGTGCACACACATTGTGTGTTAAGAAGCTGTCATGAAAGTGTACTGTCATATGGCCTTTTATTTCATGAGATTGATATTATCTGCTGCTTTTAGTCATTTGTATGGTAGAAAATGGAAATAGGCTTTTCCGGTGAGAGAAGAGATTAAATATGAATTAAATGAGATTAAATATGTGAATAGACACACACAAAACCTTTTACCTTTCTAAATCTCTGCTGTCTTTGCAGGCCATAGACTGGTTACAGGAAACAGGAGAGTATTTTCTATCCACACACACATCGCCTGGTGAAACCAGCGAAAAAGCTCAGGAACTACTAAAAGAGTATGAAGATTTTCGTGTGTCTGCTAAGGTAAAGAATCCTGTCATTGATGATAATCATTTAGAAATTCTGTAATTATGAACTCATTGTCATGTTGTTGCAAAATTTGGTGCCTCCATATAACAAAACACACTTGCAAAAACGAGGTACAAACCACCAAATACACGTTTAAGTTCCATCTTGGTTAAACTATTATTAGGCGCTGCACAATATATCAAAAAATTATCACGATACATTCATTCAACCATTTTCTTTTTCGGCATAATCCCTTTCTTAATCTGGGATCGCCACAGCGGAATGAACCGCCACATTATCCAACATATGTTTTACACAGCCGATGCCCTTCCAGCCGCAACCCAACACTAGAAAACACCCATACACTCTTGTATTCACACACATACACTACGGCCAATTTAGCTTATTCAATACACCTATACCGCATGTCTTGTGAAGGAAACAGGAGCTGCCAGAGGTAACCCACGCGAAACAGAAATGCCAACTGACCCAGCCCGAGCTCGAACCAGGGACCTTCTTGCTTTGAGACGATCGTGCTACTCACTGCGCCACCGTGACGCCCCTTATCGCGATATTAATATGCAATCTTCATATTGCGAGAAATGCAATAAATGAAGTACATTTTATGTGCCAAATCTGACCAATCAGACAGGGCATTTACTATTTTCATCCCCAACTCACAAGTAGGTGCTATTAGCTGAACCTAGAGCTGAAAATAAACACTAATATCAGGAGACAGGAGAGGAAAATGGCAACACCCAATAAGAATCAAAATTTCAACCGAAGTTTTCAGTCATTTGTGGTAGGGCTGCACGATATTGGAAAAAACTGACATATCAATATTTTTTTTGGTAATGTATATTGAGATATGAATATATTCATTTCACAAAATGCCCCTATTTGGAAAGAATTGCTAATTTTATATTGATCGGAATGAATTGTAGGGCAGTGCGACTGCATAATTGATACAAAATTACCACTTAAGTCGTGACGTATTGAATACTGTTTCTACCAGAGAGACCAGGGAGATAATTAGGATATTGAATTACATTTATTGATGAGTATTATTTGACAAAAGTATCATTTAGCCAAAAATAAGATTTCTTTGGCGGAGGTCCCGTCCGTAGCTTGATTTGGAATCTTTTAGATCCAGATCCAGACTGCTGAGGATGAAGGCAGGGGCAGAGCCTTCCCCCCTGGGCCAACCTGGTGGTGGTGGGGAGGATGGTGGGTGAACGTCTGCGTCAGTACTTGCAAACAAATAAATGAAATGAATGGACAGCTTATATATTCCTTGTGTCTCTTGGCTATTGGTTGGAACTAATTGTGATGAGTGACGTGGCATTAGGTATTCCTTGTGTCTCGTGGCTATTGGTTACAACAGATTGTGATGAGTGACATGACATTAGGCCTTCCTGGTAGAACTAGCGCTAAAAGCTACATTTCCAGCTCCGCTACTCATTTGAATTGCGAAAATATTACTTTATGACCACTTTTTAGTCAAATCACACATTAAAGTGAATTTTATATGAAATCATGGCGTACACAGCTGTGGTCTCTGGACCAATATTTTAACAATTTATAAAAAATTCATTACTTTCTGGCCATTGGATATTAGGCATGGATGTATATATTGTGATCGGGATTTTTGAAAGTATAATATCGCTTTGTAAGCATTTACTATTATCATTTGTTAAGTCTCCCATACAGTTTGATAAAATGCTTGGACCCGGAAGCCACTTCGCGTGACGTCACAATTAAGAAGCAGATACTAAATAAAATAAATTAATGCACAGAGTTAAAATAATCAAAATGGTTTTTGGATGAGTCTAACTGTATTGAAGTATAGAAATTCAATAATCAGATGTACAGTAACACTGCATAGTCTTTATTGTAATAAATAGTTAAACAATTAATCTTCTCTAAAGTGGCAAACTTTATATTTTCTTGTGCTCAAATGGTTAACTTAAAATCTTAGTTACAGGCCTTAAAAACAGACACAGACACAGACACACACACACGAAAACAATCTTTAATATTAGATTATAGTTAAACTATCTATAGACTCCACAAATGTTCCCCCCCCCCCTTTTTTTTTTTTTAAATAATTATATTTTCAGGGTTTTCACCTTTATTAGATAGGACAGTAGAGAGTATTGACAGGAAAGCGTGAGGAGCAGAGAGAGGGGAAGGATCGGCATAGGACTGTAAGGCGGAATCTAACTCGGGTCGCACCGGTGTGCATGTGTCGACGCACTAGCCACTACACCACTGGTGCCGACACAAATAATGTTTTCTGAACAGTGGTTCCGGGTCAATTCTAATACCAAATTGAAAATGAGATTCCTGCTATACGACTATTACAGATTCGCAAATTGCACTATCGATGCTGAAACAATATATTGTGCAGCCCTAATTTGTGGTGTTTTGACAGAGGTTTTTTTGTTTTATTTATTAGCTCAGAAAAATATCTATTTCATTTTTATTTTAGAAAGATCATAACAAAGATATATATTTTTAAATGGCTGATAAAATAGCATTTTGCAATTTAGTTATATTGTAAGAAATATTGTTAAGGCAATGCTCAACAATATCCCGGTGTCCCTAGATATGATAGCAATCTGTTGTCTCTGAGCGGATGCTGGTTCTTCTGTGTCCAGCAAACACAGGAGAAGGTGAAGCTGTTGATCCAGCTGGCCGGCAGTCTGGTGGAGAAAGGCCATGTTCATGTGACAGAGCTCAAGAGATGGGTCTCCACGGTGGACAGACGCTACAGAGATTTCTCCATGCGGATGGGTCATTACCGCTGCAGCCTGGACCGGGCGCTGGGAGTGTGTTCTGAGGTGAGAGGCTGAGTAAAGGCTTTTTTGTTCTTCATTCCATGTATTCTTTAATATATTTACAATGGCAGTTTATGTTGCGTTTATCATTTTTTTGAACTAAAAGTGTCTTTTGCTAATCAAAGAATTTTTTTGAACAAACATTTGATTAAAATAAGTAATATTGTGATATATTACAGTAAATAGTTTGTAATATACTTGAAAATGTACTATATTCCTGTGAATGCAATGCTGCATTTTCAGCATCATTACTTTTTCAGTGTTATACGAGCCATGATTCATTCTAATATGCTAATATATTTCTCATTTATTAACACTGTGCGCTGTTATTAATAATGTTTTTAATGTACTTTTTTGTGGAATCATTTGCGAAATAATGTTCAGAATTCTTTGTAGAATAGGCTGTTCAAGGTTGTTTGAAATTGAAATATTTTGTAACATTATGTATGATTTAATTGTTATTTTTGATTAGTTTAAGGAGTGCTTTCTTAAAAATAAAAAAATATTTAAATGTATTATTAAAATAAGTATGTATATCAGCAATATTACACAAGTAGCAGTGTGATATGGCTGTGTATCGGCACTGGTGGGAGGCGTGTGTTCACTCGAAGCCGCAGTGCCTTAGTACCCCCACCAGTGCCGATATACATCCATATCGCACTGCTACTCTTGTGATATTGTGTTTATACAACAGTTCGACGGCATAATCGTGTATATTAAAAAAATGAAAATCAAATAAAAAAAGTCTCAAAAACCCTTTTGTATGAGGAACTACTTTCTTCCGCCGTTCAGACACATCTGCAGCTGATATCAGAACAGCAGAAACCATTGCTCATTCACCAATGTCACTTTAGAGCTAGTATTTGAATGATTCTCTAGCCTAATGTCTAAAGTGATGACAAAACAGGTGATTTTGCTCACATTTTACGATTATGAGGCTGAACGGCATGAAATGCCATCAGTCTACAGAGATTTCCCAATACTTCTCTGTTGCAATCGGGAGATCACAATAATTAACCCTGAAAAAGCCACAGCAAAGCAAACACTACCAGATTACTATGGTATAAATACAGCACTACAACATACAAAAAAAAAGAGATCGACTTAAAATGTCACTTACCTGTTCTGTAATGATTTGTTCTGCTGTAGTTTGACTTATTCTGTGGTCTCTGTCATCATCTTGTGGCGTAACGTCAACCATCTTTGCTCTGCTCAGTATGGCAGACTGATGGCAGCATATGCGCTGAATCTCTGAAATTATGAATAATTGCGCAGTGGGTAGCACGTTCGTTTCCTCGGCTGGGTCAGTTGGCATTTCTGTGTGGAGTTACATTTTTGCGGTTGTAGCTCCCTGTCATCTGAAGGCAGAAGGCATTGACTGAGTGAGTGATGGCTAATATTGAGCAATCCATTCGCGTTCAGTTAAAAAGCAGTGGACCAATCAGAAGAGCGTTTTAACCATTCCTGCAAAGATGCATTCTGCGTGAATGTCTTATAAATCTGCGCATGCAACATTTTGCAGTAAAAACAGGTCGCACGGCAACAATTCATGCACAAACACTCCCAAATATAATTTGAGCTCCCATAGATGAAATTTTGAGCACATATGTGATTTGGAGCCCTGCTATTATAACATATAACCAATGTTTTTACATTTTAATATTTCATTTCTATTACGATTATAACACAATATTCACAATATATTCGCAACATTCATGTAGTTACTGTATGTTCAACAAATGCAGCCTTGAAAAGAAAAAAAATTCTGAATCTTATTTATTCCAAACGACTGACGGCCAATATACATGATTAATTGTTTAAATCCTGTTCAACTTTTTATATTCTTTTAATTTATCATAACCCGCTCAAAAATTAAAAGACTTTTAAAAAAATCATGTAATTTAAAATGTCCCTTTAATGTCATTAACAGGACAATAAAGATCTGGAGCTGGACATTATCCCCGCCAACCTGACCCACACTGACCCAGAGGTCAACCTCAACGACCCCGACCACGAAGTCAATGAAGAAAAGAAGAAATCAGCCAGAAAAAAAGAGTGAGTCATGAAATCACTGAGAGGGAGAGAGAGGGAGAGAGAGAGATGTGAAATATGAATCAGTAGGCACGGGTTAAGTCCCAAAGTAAACCACAAATCACAGCTTCCTCTTCATACAAAATCCTTTATAATCTAAATCATTTCCTGAGGAATTAGCTTTGTGTTCGGAAGTGCTGTCTCAGGCGTTCTTCTCGCGTCTGAATGTCTGTAATTTGCTGGCTGTTTTGCTCTCTCTGTAGGTACATTATGGCTGAGCTACTGCAGACAGAAAGAGCTTATGTGCGAGACCTACAGGAGTGTTTGGAGGTGAGAGTGTTTCTTCACAAGCTTTAGAGGTTTTCTTTGTAATCCCAGACAGCCGTACCTTTGAATGGGAGGAATCATCTTTGCATAGTTACAATTGAAGTCAAAATTATTTGCCCTCCTGTGAATTTTTACTTTCTTTATCAAATATTTCCCAAATGATGTTTAACAGAGGAAGGATTTTTCCACAGTATTTTCTATACTATTTTTTCTTCTAGAGAAAGTCTTATTTATTTTATTTCGACTAGAATAAAAACCATTTTAGCCCTCTTAAGGCAATATCTTTTTTCGATTGTCTACAAAACAAACCACTGATATACAACGACTTGCCTAATTAGCCTTATGCCGAGTTCAGACTGTATGATTTTCAAAGTAGTCACGTCACAGATGTTTTCACACTGCATGACTATCTGGGCTAGCGTTCCGTCGCTGCTGTTTACACTGCAGGATGGATCAGCGACAGGGGGTTTCACATGACATGATTTTACAATAGGAAGAATCATAGATATATACACTAGATATTGCTTACGGACCCCGAGCAATACCCCCGCCACATTTGTACAGTGCTCCCAGGACAAAAGTCATTCAGCTGCACTAGTCAAGACTAAAGCCAGTCTGAAGATGCTGGACTTTTGTGCATTTAACTTTATTCATGATAATAGTCACTTACTGCACTGACCGTAAGGCAAAGTAGCACCAACTCTGACTAAATACTAGGCTTATGCTAGTTTTGTTGAATAAAATCCGCAAACAATGTAAATTAAATATGACAACAAGACGCTGCGGTGCCAGAAACTTGTATTATTGTTGGTTACGTGAAGTAACGGCTAGTTTAAAGTAACTTATTAAGGCGCCTGATAACATAAGTGCCTGCGCCTCAATATGCATACTTTCCACCTTAAAGTATTGAATATTACAAATGTTATATACCATTTAGATCAGAAAGGTGGATATTATGGACATTGAGACACAGGGATATCAATGGTTCACATGAGTCGTTCATAAAGGAGATTCATTCACAAACGAATCACTCCCTCTATTAGAATTAGAAGTGAAAGCACGAAAGAGGGGTGTTTCAGGACACGGATTAGGAGGATAATACATTTTCATGTACACAAACACATGCTCTTTTTCGTGCGGTCACTAAAAAAATATTTGCATACTGATTACAGGGAAAACCCCTGATCATAGATATACTGTATGTATATAAGTTAACATATCTATGGCTGCGGATGGCCAGTCCTCCGCTACACATTCATTTCAAAGTAGCAATACCCTGTACTAAAATGGGGGCTCTATTGACAAATTCCTTCCAATAGACAACAATAGCATAGGCAACATCTAATGTAAATATCTATGAGGAAGAATCACAGATAACTTTGTCTTGATCTGCAAACTTCTTCTCACAACCAAACACACACGAGAAGTGACATAGAAACAATGTGAGGTCACGTGTTATCTCTTTTGTTATTCACTACATAATGAGAAAGAAACCTTTAGTGGGGTGGGGTAGAATATGTACTTATTTTGTTGTCACCTGGCTTTTGAAGGGAATTAGCAATTTCTCTTAAACTTTTTTTCTTTTTTGACCCAGTTGTGGTATTGCTCAGATGGCATGTCAAACAGACGCGATGTTCTTGCCAAATTTACTCTAGTTTTTCCTTCTTTTCTTTGGTCCAAATAGACTGAAAAGATGCCCTTTTAACTTCTCCCCCAACCTCCCGCTGAGTGGAAGCTGCTCTCTCATTGGCTGTAGATAATCAGTGATTTTATTGTCAATCAGAACACATTTCACACGGCATGATTTTGAATCGCCGACAGCTCCAGATATTTAGCATGCCCAGTGCCGGCCCAAGTCATAAGCGAACTAAGCGGCTGCTTAGGGCTCGTGGCCACCAGGGGGCCCCCAAGAAAGGATGAGATGACTGAGTGACTTTCATTTTTGTTTTAGTTTGCTGTGGATTAGGGGTGGGACAAATATATGGCCATTTATCGTGTTATTTCCGGCCGCGATACATACTCTGGCGCCAAGACATTTATCTAAATTTATAGAGATCTGAATTAAGTTTTTCACACTGACTGCAGCAGATAATCGTTTCAGCTACAGTACACCCTGCGGCCACCAGGTGGCGCTTGCCGCAATGGCGGATCATCAGACATAAACCAGCGTCATGTAAACTACTGTCAGTTGAACCATTGCAATGGGGAAAATCTCAGGCATACGGGCACCTTCTTTTGTCCTAGCTGGGTCAAGGTATTTGTGTGTTTCAGACACCTAGCTCCCCCGGATTTTCCACTAGTTTCTTCCTCACAGATGCGCTTTCACTTCGCTATATCGCTCGCGCGTACCCGCGGTCAGTGCTCTTCAGGAATATGTGCTTAAACTTCTAACTCCGCCATAGCGTGCGAATAATCAAGGATTGACGATGATTTGTCATATTGTTTGCACCAAGGGGGCCCCAAATAAAATCCTGCTTAGGGCCCCCTGAAGACTTGGGCCGGCCCTGAGCAAATATCTCAGGGGTGTCAGCGACTCATCTGCGATTCTCTAAGATCGCGTCTTTGATAGTTCATACTGTGTGATTGTTGCTCACATAAGCGAGCACTGATTTGTCTGCGATTTCTTAAAACCTGTCAACGAGTCAAGATCGGGACTAAAATCATGCAGTCTGAACTCACCTATTTAGCCTAATTAACTTTAAACATTTAAATGTCACTTTAAGCTGAATACTAGTATCTTGAAAATATCTAGTAAAATATTATTTACTGTCATCATGGCAAAGGTAAAAGAAATCAGTTATAAGAAATGAGTTATTTAAACTATTATGTTCAGAAATGTGTTGAAAAAATCTTCTCTCCCTCAAACAGAAATTGGGGGGCTCATAATAATTATACAAAAAAATATTCAGGGGGATAATAATTCTGACTTCAACTGAATGTACTGTACGTTGTCTAAAATGCTGCCTATTAACCATTCCATGTGCATTTATCTGTAGACTTTTTTCTGGGAAATGACAAGCGGCGTAGAGGTCCCATCTGGAATTGCAAACAAGGAACATGTCATTTTTGGGAATATTCAGGAGATTTATGACTTCCACAACAAGTACGTGCATATTTTCTGGTTGATGTCCATTAATTTGCATATGCGCTGTAGCTTTACAGTAAAAGTGTCACTTTTATGGCTCGTAAACCTGTAGCGTTGATGGTTTGTGTAAGTATGTGAGGAATTAGCGGTATTTGTCAGTATCATGGAGAAATCCAAGTGTTTAAATTTATGTTTATCTTAATTGTAACTGCAAGCATTTTCTCCCTAAACTATACCACATTCTTACACACTGGCTTGTTTGCATATGAGATTAAATTTGTATCTTTTGTTTTAAGCAGTGATTTTGTTAGCTAAAACTATTAAACAATATTTTTTGTAAAATAAAATGCTAGAACTTACTGAAATAAATTAAAGCATTATTGAAATATTTTTAAATCAATTTAAGTAACTAACAAACACTATAACTCTATTTGAAATAATGCTAAATTAATAATAATCTTAAAGGGATAGTTCACCCCAAAACAAAAAAAAAACATACATTCATGACTGAAATTATTCACACCCCGGGCAAATTCTGACTTTAAATGTTTTGTTCAAATGTAATTGTCTTATTTTCTTTTGGGTGAAGTCAGCGTCATTTCTGGTCCAAAAAAAACAAAAAACTTGCTGGTTATATATATATATATATATATATATATATATATATATATATATATATATATATATATATATATATATATATATATATATATTCAATTCAATTCAATTCAATTCAATTCAATTCAATTATATATATATTTCATACAAACATTTAAAGAATATGTCAGACAGGTGGGCTTTCAAAAATTGAAATGGGCCCCAAAATGAAAAACTCTTGGCAAATGTTTACAACAGTCTGGAGTTTATATTTCCTGATGCATAGCAACATATTATAGAATGAGTCAAATGTAATAATTCTGTTAGGCCTGTATATGTTAGATATGAAGCTAAAAAGCATCTTTAAAGTTTTCCTGAGGAAGCAAAAATGTAAATTATCAAAATTTTGGACATAAAATTGTAATACCTTATTTACTTTTTATTCACCTTATTTTTGCTATGCCTTTAACAGTAAGCTTAGCTAATTGGCTAATGCAAACTATCAATATATGTTTAAAACCATTTAATAGTTAAATATTTCTTACTAACATAACAGAATAATCACGTCTGTTGAACAGACAGGTTGATAGGTTAACTGGGAAAAACCACCTTAGCTGGACAACAACCTGGCAATTATTCGTTTTGATGCCACAACTTGCATTACGAATATTTTCTTGTTGTTTTCACAGTATTTTTCTGAAGGAGTTGGAAAATTATGAGCAGCTTCCAGAAGATGTGGGCCATTGTTTTGTCACATGGGTGAGATACAGATTCATCATCGTCTTTTTTTTCTGCTTCAAATTTTCTTTTGTTTTGAGGACATATTTTGATTTGAGTATAGACCTACTCATCATCATTTTCACTCTGCATGAATATTTAAAAGCCGTGTCTGAGAGGCTGTAAAATGGGAAATTTGCCCACGGTGCATTTTGGTGCTCATTATTTAAATTTTGAAAGGTCCAACATGTCATAATTTAACTGTGAAGTATTAATGTTTGAGCAGTAGCTTCTGGTACTTTCAAAAGTTTTTAACGTAAACATTGAAATGTTTTTATCCATATTCCGTAGGCTGATAAGTTCCACATGTACGTCACCTACTGCAAAAACAAGCCTGACTCCAGTCAGCTGATCCAGGGCCAGGCCGGCAGGTTCTTCGATGTGAGTTGGCTCTCCTTTAGAGATCTGTGTGACACAGAGATAGCGATGAGATGATGGAGATGAAAAAGATCAGACAGGGGGCGTTAGAGAGCTGATATCATTCACTCTGACTATTCAGTTACATTTTTCAAAGTGTGTATTGTAGCTGTAAAGTAAAGATAAGAGAATGTCTCACATAGCCAGACCTCACACTGATAGCTGAAGGTCTGGGAACTTGGTGTCGCTTTAAATGGTCAAGGACCGCCCAGGATACTATTTGACTGACATGTTAACTAACTTATAAGGTTTTGCTTTATGCCGTATCATGTTTAGGGGTATGTAAGTGTCCACAGAATAACAGCCTGGCCGGCATGCAACTGTGCGTCAATCATTCACGAACACCTTCAAAGGTTTACAACAACGACAATAGGTCGTTTAAAAGTCTTACATTTCAAAAACTGAATTTTAGGCCTTAAAACGTCACTGAAATTATGTGTTGTAGGTATTAAATCATTTTAAACAGGTCTTAATTTTGCTTTGTGCAAGTAAAATTATTCAGTCGGCCCAACATCTATCCGGTGACCTACAATACATCTCAATAAAACCTTATTTTTTATATTTAAGTTTGTTATTGCAAAGAGAAGCAATTCACAGCAGCTGTTTTTTACAGCAAATTCCCCATTAAAGTCCCTAATCAGGGAAGGAAAACTAAAACCAATTACGTGATTCCTCAGGATTATCAGGATTCCTTTTGATAATATTGGGCCATTAGAAAAAATCCTTAGTGTTTAACCCTGTCTAAAATTGAATTCTTAATGGTCTTAAAAGGGTCTTAAAAAGTCTTAAATTTGACTTGATGAAATCTGCAGAAACCCTGCATCTATCAGCAGAACATAAAAGAAATCAGTAGGACATGTACAGTATGTAGATGTGTACTAAGCATGGGCCGGGAAATGATTCTGACTGTATGATAACCTTGGATAAAAATATTATGGTTTCTCTGTGTTGTTATTACTGCGCTAAAATATGGTCTTATAAAGATGTATAAAATAAAAAAACGTTTTTTTTTTCTCCATTGATCACAATATACTTTATTTTAAGAAATATTCAAAAACTTTGATGTGGTGAACTTTTCATATGGATGGTTCTTTGCCGTTTAGTTGCCCTAAAAAAGTCGGACAACTTGTTAAAAAAATTATATACACCACAGAAACAGTTTACCAGAAAACATTTTGTTTTTTTAAAATTATTAATTTTCCAAACCGTGATAAACCTTGAAACGGGTATTTGTCTCATGCCTAACGTGTACTCTATCCGAAGGTTTATTTTGTTATCTATAAGGTTTACAAGTCAATATTCTTAATGATCTCAGGGTGTCTGCTGGGTCTTAAAAAGTTCTAAAATGTCTTACATTTCAAAAACTAAATTTTAGCCCTTAAAAAGTCTTTAATTCACTGAAATAGTGTGTTGTAGGTCTTATATCATTTTAAACGGGTCTAAATTTTGCATTGTCCGAGTAAAGCTATTCAATAAGGCTGACATCCATCCAACAGCCAACAATACATCTCAATAAATCCTTATGTTTTATATTTAAGATTTTAAATATTACAGGTATTTTTTTTTTAGATTTAGCCCACTCCACAATTCACACATTACTGTCTGGCTAGTTTCTGTCCTTTTCTTATGCTACAAAAGCAATAATGGTCTTTCCTGACCATTATCACCAATAAAGCCCAGAGAAACAGGGCATCAGTATATTATAAACCGATAGGTTCAAATATTGCTTTCTAGTTATGAAAGAAATAATTTGTTCCTTAATTATAGTTTTGTAACTATTTAATTGTTTTAAATTCAAAATTGTAACATATACATCAGTGTAAAACCTGTGAATAGTGGAAAAAAACATATTTCTGTAATTGTGTGCCTGGGTCTCCACTTTTGCTTTGGCCTCTTTTGGCTTTAACAAACTTATTATAAGGTTTTTCCAAACTTTTTAACAAAAACTTTTCTCCTTTCCCACTGCTGTTGCAATATTATGCAAGAATTATTGATCATCTGGTTCTCTAGGATCACATATCATAAAGGTGTCTGTAAAGTCGTACCTGTTTCAGACAAATTCTCTTAAAAGTGATTTATATTCAGCTCAAATCAAATGCGGCACCATGCGAACTGTTCACTCGAGTCTTAAAAAAAATTATGCGCTCCACCAGCTGAAATCATGTCGCCTGCACCCAAAGCGAACCTTCGCAAACACATCAATGATGGGACATTTGCCGCACGCACTCAAGCAAACTAGCAGACGCGTCGAGTGTAAACAGGGCCTAACACTGTTTCTAGGTGGACTGGTTATGATTGCTGCACAGTTGACTCCTGGTAAACCATGGGTATTTAAACCAATCAGAGAATGACTGAGGATGTCCTCGAGTGTTTCCAGAAAAAGTGTGCCAAATGTATTAGATGACTATTGTCATCTCATAAAATTAAACAAAAACAACAACAATTATGCTTAAAACAAGTCACTTCCAGCTTTACATCCCACTCTAGCCGATGTTAGTAACAAGTTTGCATAATGCCACTTAAAACAGTTCCATGTGACTTCAGTGGTTCAACTGTAATCATGTGAAGCTCCAAGAAACGTTTCGTTAACCAAGAACGCTGTAAAAATGACATTTTCCTGTAAGACTAGCTAAACGCCACATGGGTGATCTACTGAATACCATCATAGACTAGATTAATTCATTTATTCATTTTCCTTTAGCTTAGTCATTTATTTCGCCACAGCGGAATGAACCGCCAACTATTCCATCATATGTTTTACACAGTGGATACCCTTCCAGCCGCAACCCAGTTCTGGGAAACACTCTCGCATTCACACACACACACACACACACACACACACACACACACACACGCACACACGCATTCTTGTATGACAGTGGTAGTGAGGACCGGGTAAATTAACCTATGAACTGAGGACCACCCTTTCTGACACAGCTACAAGTAGATGTTCACTGTATTTCAACACTAGGTGTCTCCAGGATTAGGGTTATCACCTCAGATTCTTTAAAAACACTAATAAAAGGAAAAAGTTTTTAACCTGCGGAGCGAGGACATTTTCTGTTGAGTTCATTCCTGATGGGGGCGCCATTGAGTTCATTCCAGGCGGAATTATATGAAGTATAATATTGATACATTATATGGATTATATGGTGTTTGTTAATGTTAATGTGGACAGCTCTCAGTCATTATTGAACTAAACACCAGCAGCAGAATAAATACTCAAATAATCTTTACAAACACATTCAATTTTATTGATTCACTAAGCATTTTTCTGCTAAATCACCAAGAAGCTGCCTGAGAAATGCCAAAGAGGGCCGCAATATAATGTGTTATGTCCGTCCACGTTCTCTCCCTGAGAGGGGTTTCTTCAGTAAGACACTTCATGCAGGCGGCTTTACCTGGAACTCTGCGTTGCGCAATGAAGCTACTCAGATGTTTACTGACCGCCCTTCTCTCCTCATCACTCCACGGGCGTTTGGTTATCATGGTGGTCTTCACAACTGATAAGACAAAATGGATGGTATAACCATAAAAACCAGACCAAAATGTAGCTTTCTTACATAGTTCTTGACTGTAAATGCAATTTGATCCTTAAAAACCTTTTCCCCAAAGATGTTACCTGTGTATCAGAGCTAATCAATCAGTAAATTAAAAGAGTAATGACATTAGGAATCAAATCTGCTTTGACCTATAGGAATAAATCATGATCCAAGAGTTCAGTATTGTACAGCACACTGAATCATGATACAAGGCCACCACTATCGGCCAAATATCAAATTCCTGGACTGTTCCCTGACCTAGACATGTACAGGTATTACATTAACTGCGTAAAGGAGGAGAGCACACTAATGCACACTATCCCCACGTGGAGAAGCATGGCGAAAGGACGACGACTGACAATTTATCCAAAGATTGGAATTATTATTTTGGAAAAAGACGAGGGACTTCTGGTGGAAGATTCACTCTGTGTGACACGAGGACAAAAACTGGCAGAGAAACACAGGAACACGTCTAACGCGCTCAGTTTCACGACCACCATTCAGTGCAGTTCAGGGAGATAAAGGTAAGTTTACTGCTCATCTCCATCTTTAACATTAATTAAATCCACCAGTTGAAGGACAGGATGTTAAACAGTTTAAAACTAGCTTGTGTCAGCGTAGTTTAATGTGTCACATATAATAACAAACCAAATATAATAATTTTGAAAAGATGCAGTGTGAAAGAATAATTTAGACTGTAAGCTGATGATGGACGCTGTCTGCCACACTGCTTATAAAAGTCCACCTGGTTAAATTAGCAGAGCGTCTGGCTTGTTCAGAAAACAGACAGTAAGTTAGTATGTGTCAGTAATGCTCATTTAAAGAAGATGTTATCTGTATATTTGCCTATTTTCAGAGTTCATTATTACTATTGCACTGCAAGAAAGCTGCAAATAAAGAGGGAATTTCAGCTCAGCATCATCATCGTTTCTCGCAGCAGGACTGTTGTAGAACAAAATAATTATATATTTCTGGAATGTATATACATTTGTAGAATATTTAATCAAAGGATTAATGTCTGGTCTGTTTGTGCCATGCAGCAGTGCTGGATCATCAGCCCACAGTCTCAGAGGATTCAGCCACAGTCTTCACCTGCATCCATTTATTTGTGCTCAGATGTTTGAGGTACTGTTTGTTATTTAAATAATTAAAGTTGTTTCTGTGAGGTAAACACTGATGTTGGTTAAGCTCTTTTTAAAACAGTTTTATTATGGATTTTGCTTTTCAATTTTCTATTAAACTGAATATCATGATAATAATGTATACTGTGATAAAACCTGTCAATTAATAGCATCCTGGAAATGAGATACCGGACATGCCTACACTGACTACAAACTGAATTTGCATGGCCTATAATGGATGGATTCACCTATGTGAAGAAATATTTTAGCAAAAAAAAAAAAGATATTTATTACAATAACTGCTATAATAATCATTAATTCATCAATTCTCACAATTGCTAGTTGCAAAGATTGAAGAAATGTACCGTTTGCTTTCCCCTTGGCCACTCTCTTCTTCTTGATCTGAGGTGAGGGTTTGGTCATGCTCACTTCGTGAGTTTGATCTGCAGCAGACAAACATCAGCGGTCAGAGAAAGCTCAAATACTCTACTGAAGCACTGATAATGACTGGGAGTCTTAAACAACAAGCTGACTTCTTGCAAACTTTCTGTAGAATCACTAAACATTTTGACTCCAACATCTGAGGCCTTGTGTACACCTGATAACAAGATGCATTTTGATTGGTCAAAGTACTAGTATATAACACCACGTACAGGTGTGAACACAGTATAAAATGTGTTATTTAAAAACGCATTTGGTCAGAACAAAAATCTAGAACACTGTGGTTTAAATGAAGACAAGTGCAAAGTAAGAATTACTTTCTTTACCAGCACTGTATTATGTATATTATACAAACGTACATAATTATGCAAACAGAATTTTAAACTCGGGCTGTGCGATTCGGGGAGAATATCTCATTGCGTTTTTGTTTTTTTTTGGGCATATTGCGATTTCAATTTGATTTGCGGTTTAATTTTGTAGTCCAGCTTCAGCTCAATAATCTGTATCGTAGCTTCCTGAGTGTTAGGAAAAAAAACGAAAATATATTAATGCTACTCAAATATATATTGACGCTACTCGAATATATTGATGCTACTCAGAATATACTGACGCTACTCGGAATATACTGACGCTACTCGGAATATATTGACGCTACTCGGTATATACTGACGCTACTCAACATATATTGACGCTACTCAACATATATTGACGCTACTCAAAATATAATTGACGCTACTCAACATATATTGACGCTGCTCAACATATATTGACGCTGCTCAACATATATTGACGCTGCTCAACATATATTGACGCTGCTCAACATATATTGACGCTGCTCAACATATATTGACGCTGCTCAACATATATTGACGCTGCTCAACATATATTGACGCTGCTCAACATATATTGACGCTGCTCAACATATATTGACGCTGCTCAACATATATTGACGCTGCTCAACATATATTGACGCTGCTCAACATATATTGACGCTGCTCAACATATATTGACGCTGCTCAACATATATTGACGCTGCTCAACATATATTGACGCTGCTCAACATATATTGACGCTGCTCAACATATATTGACGCTACTCGACATATATTGACGCTACTCGACATATATTGACGCTACTCGACATATATTGACGCTACTCGACATATATTGACGCTACTCGACATATATTGACGCTATTCGACATATATTGACGCTACTCGACATATATTGACGCAACTCAGAATATATTGACGCTACTCAACATATATTGACATATATTGACGCTACTCAACATATACTGACGCTACTCAACATATACTGACGCTACTCAGAATATTGACACTACTCGACATATATTGACGCTACTCGAAATATATTGATGCTACTCAAATATCACGATATTCAACGTACAGCTGTGGTACTACAAAATGGCTAAAATATGTGCGAGACGGAAGAGTATATCTCCTGTCCAGCATTTGGATGAGGTTTTTAAATCCCTCTTTGGTCACTGCATTAAAAGGCACCGTGTCTTTAGCGAGGTATGCGTTATGGCGTTAGTTATCTCCTGGGTAGGGTTGCAGCAGCTGTTCGTAAGTTAAAGTTTTCTTAAACTGAAAGGTAATGTCCACACTAATGTCCTTAGTAACTACTAGCAAGTTTGTAACTAAATTTGTTCTTACTTCGGTTGCAGCACATGATCTTAAAGCAAACCGTAGTTTTGTATCTATATATAACTGTCCTATGAAAATGAAATGATAAGTTAATGTCATCTCTTCTCTGACGTTATACATGAGCCGAGGCTGTTGTAAATATTTAGTTGGAACGTACTGTTAGTTCAGTTGTAGTATTTCCTCGTACTTAGCAACAATTCTGCGACAGCTCTTACACATTACCTGTTTTGTTCAGTGTCCTATTTTTCTTTGATATTAATTAGTCTATTAATGCTTCTGAAGTGGCAGATGCCATCATCCCACTCGTCCACGCTTTCTTGTTTGTTTGGTTGTGTGTGTGTGTTCCGCATAGTCTGGTTGGGCAGTACGAAAGTGTACTCACTCAATTGGCTAGTAAGACTGTCGTGCACAGACGGCAGTCACGCATTTGCTCTGGGTGGGGGAAATTAAATATGAATTCGATAATCGCAGCCTCTTGCGATTTAGCAAATCGCAACGTTTCAAATTGCGATTCAATTTCGATTAATCGCACAGCCCTATTTTAAACTGTATAAAGATTAACATTAGTATCAAAATCTTTAACCTATATTTTATTTTACCCATGCTTCTGTCCTAGAATTGCCTTAACACTCACTTGTACTCGATGTACGAAATCTGCTGGAATTCTTCTCCAGTTTCTAGAACAATACGGACCCCTGCTATTCAGGCAGCCATCTTTGAGTAGCGTTTGAGAAAGCCAATAGAAAGCAACGGTAAGCAAGAAGAGTTTGCTATTATTAGTAATTATTATTATTATAGAACTTTGCTATTATTAACATGACTGACTATAACATTGAAAACTTCCCTAAGCTTATTTGCCACATTTGTTTTGTAATATGTAATTCTCTTCTTTATCAAAACACTTGCTCTGCTCTCATGGAGTGAGATTTTTTTATGCAGGAAAGTAAAAAGAACAATAATAATATTGTTTGATATCTTTGTTGTTTGTAATAAATATCTGTCTTACAGATGATGACGACATCATAAGATTTCTTAAGCTTACTGCTTTGGACCCACACCTTCAGCACAAATTTGAAGCGGCAACAGGGTCTGGATCTCCTTATCATGCCTAAAAAAAGCTAATCGTGCCTAATTAAGAGAAACACTGGCTCACCTTCAACCTCTGAAGCCTGGTCGTCACTGCAGTGGTCTGATGATATCTGAGGGGAGAAGTCATACACCGCTCTCCTCTTCCTCTTGATCTGAGGTGAGGGCTGTTTGGTCGGACTCACTCCATCAGTGCAACAGACCACCATCAGCACCTGTAAGGGATCCTCAAGTAGAGAGAGACTTTACTGTCATGAACACTGCTTCAGGGAGATGTTGTGACAGTAAACATGTTTAGTAATGTTTCATCTATTATTTTTCATTAATGGAAACAGAAATAGTTAAATTAGTTTAGAGGCTTTTCATCTTTAAACGCACTGCCCATAATGAATGTGAGAATAATTAGGTGTGTGTGTGCACTGCTGAAGTGAAAGCATCTCTGTAAAATCTTGAGTTGTACTGTTGATTAAATTCATGTTGTCAGAGTCATTACTGCTTGCTGAGTGAAAAAGAAACTGTGTGCCCATCTCAGATCTACCACAATACAAACATCAGCACAAACCATTAACTAAGATGAGTGTGTCAAATTCACATCATACCTTCATCTGACTCTCCTTTTCTCTCTGCTCTTCCTCCTCCTCTTTGTCTCTGTGAGGCCGAGGTGGATGGAGGACTTTCACCTGTAAAAGATTTCTTTAAATTGGAGTTTCTTAAAAAGATGATTTTGAAACCAAAATTTGAGACCATGAGTCTGAAACCAAGCAAATCTTTGAGATGGCTGAACTCAGTCAATACTAAAGAGATCAAGGTTATACATTCACAGATTATTCTGTACATTGTGTAGAACGATTATTACAATTAGACTAGAATGATTGATTAAACCAGAAACAGTGAATCACAGAAAAATGACTTTAGGCATCTTTTCACAGAGTGTCATGAATAAATACAGACATAAAATATCAAAATAAATAATTCTCACAATAAATAAGTGTCATTACGCAACATCTATTTCTTCATTTTTGTAATTTATGCATTTCTACATTTATGTATGCATTTCTGTGCCCATATGTAAATGAGCTGGGCGGTCCCATAACCGCTCTCTGCACAGGATTGGTTAAACAGGATGATTATGACTGTACTACTGTAGATACTCTTCTGATCATTTTTGTAGTACCACTGCTAATAACTAGCATTTACTAGCAAAGAAAACAGTGTAATTGTTTAAACTACCTTCTGTTTGACTTGGATAGTGTAATAGATGATTTAGGTCAGTCAGTGATGATATGGATGTGCATGTGCTCAGAAAGTGAAACGAACATGGGGCATCCACCGTACTACTGGGGCATGGGCAGGTGTAAGATTCTGACGGTGTGATAACCTTGGATGAAAATATCACGGTATTGTGATTATTGCTCTAAAATATGTTCAGTTTAAACATCTGGGTAAAAAACAACTACTGTTCCCCCTCTGAACACGGTATATTTTATTTTAACATTTAAAATATTTTGACACAGTAAACATGTCAGGCTGAATAATTAAAATAACTTGTTGACTTCTGCTGTCTTCGTTAGTTTCAGAAACACAGATTTATTTACAGTTTGAAAAGGCATCTGTGGATATCTTTCTCTTCTTTGGATATTGAGTAAAGCCACTGGATGTTGGTTTATAAGGGATTTGTTTTTCAGATGTTTCCTGAATTGTGGGCTGACCAGTAGCTTTTGATGTGGAGGCTCCTGTTCTCATATAACTCAATATACTCAATAAAATAGTGGAAAAAACACTTAAAATAATAAAATAAACTTACAGATACCTGAGGAACGGTATAACAGAACATTCTAACGGTTTTAAAACCCTGACATTTCAAAACTGCGGTATACCTTGAAAGGGGTTATCGTCCCATGCCTACTCACTACTGGGGCATGTGATCCAGGCGGAGGTGTGCCTCGCTCGGAGCGTTATCTATTTCCTTTGCTAGTAAATGTAAATTATTAGCAGTGGTACTAAAAAAATACTATATTTATCAGAAGAGTGTCAACGGCACTACATAATGATCCCGTTTAACCAATCCTGCGCTGACCTCATTTACATAAGGACACAGCCATACATAAATAAATAAATAAATCTGCATATTGACAGTTTTATTTATTTTTGTATTACATAATTTTAATATTATAAACTTTATTTAATTTTATATTATCTTCAGCATTTAATTATTTATTTATGCATTTATTTACATATTTTGTACATGAATTCCTTTCAGCATTTAAATATTTATTCATTTATATAATAAATAAAGGAGTTTTATTACACTGGTTCTGATAATGAACTGTTCCCTCATTCTTATTATTTTAGATATTCAAGTTTATTTGTATCATGTTATCACTTTTTATCATTTATTTTAAAAATGGCCTCTTCCAATTAATTACTTGATTATTAAATGAATCCTATTATATTACTTTAATTAGTAAAGAATACTGGAAACTTACACTGATTGTGTAAAGGTACATACCTTTGCTGACTTCTCTTCTTCCACTGCCTGTTCACCAAAGAGAAGATTAAAAAAGTATTACATAAAGAATATAAAGTGTATATATATATATATATATATATATATATATATATATATATATATATATATATATATATATATATATATATATATATATATATATATATATATATATATATATATATATATATAAAGCTGCTTTGAAACAATCCACATTGTAAAAGCGCTATACAAATAAAGATGAATTGAATTATATATATATATATATATATATATATATATATATATATATATATATATATATATATATATGTATATATATATATATATATATATATATATATATATATATATATATATATATATATATATATATATTTACTACTGAAGTATTACATGTATTTTACAGCATTTTATAACATTTCAGCATTAGTAATCTACATGAAAAAGCTCATGAGTTTAAAGATAAAGCAGTGTAATATGGCATATGCAGGTGTATAGTGATATTCTCCCCCTCCCTGAACTACACACACTGCTCTGGAGTTCCAGAGGCGACCCCGCAGCCCTCCCCCTCCCCCCCCTCTGAACTTACTAATGTCAGGCCCAAAACACAGGCCAAGCACCCAAATTAGACACACCAAACACTAAGATATATATATATATATATATATATATATATATATATATATATATATATATATATATATATATATATATATATATATATATATATAAATAAAACCTTTACTTGATGTTAATTTAGCAATAAACATATTGGCCTACTGCTACATTAACATTAAAATTACCACAAGAAATACCCATTCAAAATGAAATATGAATATAAAATATGTTATAGAGTCATACTGATCAAGTCTTGACTGAATTCTAAGCCAATATTACGTAAACGTGGTGCCAGATGAGTTAATGAGAGGCCGAGCCATTAAAAACATCAGATTTTACCTACACAACCGCTGAACCGGCGCGAAAACCGTGAGTTATAAACAATTAACATGGGAGAAATTAATTTAAAAAGTCTTACCTTTAATGCAGACGCTTCACATTTGTTGTGGTGTGCCCGCAGTCGCTCCATTCTTCTCCTCAATCGTTCCAGATCCATTTTGTGAACTAATGACCTCAGCCTCTGAGCTGCAGGTACTGTGGGGGAGGGGTGGGCGTGGCCTTCAATTAAGCGCTCAGTGGGGGATGGGCAGCGCAGCGCACACACTTACAGCCTAATTGAAGAGCTTGCTTCATGATACTCTCCAGTGTTTAAAGCATTATTTGTTAATTGAATCTAATATTAACCATCTCTACACCACCTCTGCCAGCGCATGGAGAAATGAACGAGGAAAGTTATGGAAACTGTCTATACAATAAGAAAAAAGTCTGGAGTGTTTGAAGCTAAACACTGTACCAGGCACCAGCATCATATTCTTCTGTACACTCAAGAACAATCATGAAGCACTGTATTAACTTTAACATTACAATGACTGATACTTCATCTGTGGAGCTGTACTTTTAGGAAAAGTAAATGCAGATGGAATCTCTTCATTTTCTCACTCAAGAATTGATCCATTCACTGAACTAATGACCTCAGCCTCTGAGCTGCAGGTACTGTGGGGGAGGGGCGGGCGTGGCCTTCAATTAAGCGCGCAGTGGGGGATGGGCAGCGCAGCGCACACACTTACAGCCTAATTGAAGAGCTTGCTTCATGATACTCTCCAGTGTTTAAAGCATTACTTGTTCATTAAATCTAATGTTAACCGTACAACTACTGTTTAACTTAAATTAACACTGTAATGCATCAGTTACAACAAGAGAAAGCTTTTTAAAATTATTATTGTTATAATAATAATAATAATAGTAATAATAATTATCATTATTAGTTAACTTTAATGCCAAAACACTGTAAGACAATTACTATAGTATATTAAAATGTAGGTATTTAGCAGACACTTTTATCTAGGTGACTTTCAAATAAGTACAAAGAAACAACTTACAAAAATAAACTCACAAAAAGGGATCTGTCAGGCCTTAGCATTACAAAACAGTACAGAGCTAGGTTTTTATATAAAGGTACAGCACTACTTATAAAGATATATTAGTTACTTATATGCTCATATAGGGGGTTATGGGTTACACGTATAATTAAATGTATTTTTTATAACTTCAAGATCTAAATATTAATGTGTTGTCTGATACATAGTTCATTTAAGCTTCCAACTTTATATTACGCATCATTTTATATCTGGTGGGGGCCCAAAATTGTCCTGTACCTCTGTGTCACAAAAAAGACGAATCATTAGGGATGTGGGAGACTAAAAGATGGAGAGGCAGATTCACTGTACGGAGCGTCCTGACCACTGTTTTCACTCTGCAGTCTGAAAGACTTTATCAAAACTTCATGTCTGAAATAGACATTATTACACAACTTATTACACTAAATGATGAATGACATTGTTTGAGACACTTATTAAACTATATTATTGATCACACGTCACTTACACCATTACATGATGGTTTAACAGAGCTGGACAGACACCCCCATTCTCTACAGAGCTGCAGTATTACTGCAGTATTGAACTGCAGTATTAAAAACTGATACCTGATATTTTCATTTACAGTTGAATTGGATCAGCTTATTGCTTAAAGCAATCTGTACTGTAAAAAGCACCATGAAAATAACGGTGATTTACCTTAACATTATAAAAACACTAATATGACAAACATGATCTTTGTAGGCTGTAAATATGTTGAAGACTGCATTCACAACCATGCAACTAAGTTACTGAACGTAAAGTAACTTGAAGTAATACATGCAGTAATAGCATCCTTCACATAGACTTTTGACCAACAATAGAATATTCATGCATTCATTCATTTTCTTTTTGGCTTAGTCTCTTTATTTATCAGGGGTCGCCACAATGGAATGAACCGCCAACTATTCCAGCATATGTTTTACACAGTGGATGCCCTTCCAGCTGCAACCCAGTACTGGGAAACACCCATACACTCTCACATTCACACACACACACTCATACACTACGGCCAATTTAGTTGATCAATTCCCCTATAGCGCATGTGTTTGGACTGTGGGGGAAACCGGAGCACCCGGAGGAAACCCACACCAACACCCGGAGAACATGCAAACTCCACACAGACATGACCACAGGCCCAGCCGGGGCTCGAACCAGCGATCGAGTGCTGTCAGGCACCGGTGCTAACTACTGAGACACCGTGACGCCCCCAACAATAGAATAGCAAATCTTTTTTTTTTTTTTTTTTTGCATTTAACACATTTTACATGACAAGGTTTCTGTTTTAATAAAGTAAAAATGTAAAATAATTTTTAAAAGAAAGAAAAAAATCCACTATTTCCTGTTTGCTTTAACTCTACTGAGGAGCCATGTGCAGCACTGCAGGAGTACGCTGCAACGCTCTCTCTCTCAGCTGTAGTGTTAGTGTTGAGGGATTGATAATCACTGGCTAATGTCTATAAGTACATGACTGACTGGTCTGGCCTGCAACAAGACATAGCAAACATTTCTTTGAGTGTCCTCCACAACCTATTTGTAACCTATTTATTTTTATTACAATAGCAAGGGCATCAAGTATGAAAATATAGTCCCTGATGAAGACCTCCAGCCCTGCACAACTGACGGCTGTGTGTGCAGTCAGCAGAGGCTCGGGCTGCAGAGCTATGCCAGATATACAGTACAGACCAAAAGTTTGGACACAAAGAGTTTTCTTTAGCTTCATGACTATGAACATTGTAGATTGACACTGAAGGCATCAAAACTATGAATGAACACATGTGGAGTTACAGACAGAACAAACAAGTGTGAAACAACTGAACATGTGTCATATTCTGGGTTCTTCACAGTAGCACCTTTAGCTTTGATTACTGCTTTACACACTCTTGGCGTTCTCTTGATGAGCTTCAAGAGGTCGTCACCTGAAATGGTCTTCCAACAGTCTTGAAGGAGTTCCCAGAGATGCTTAGCACTTGTTGACCCTTTTGCCTTCACTCTGCGGTCCAGTTCACCCCAAACCATCTCGATTGGGTTCAGGTCCGGTGACTGTGGAGGCGCAGCACCCCATCACTCTCCTTCTTGGTCAAATAGCCCTTACACAGCCTGGAGGTGTGTTTGGGGTCATTGTCCTGTTGAAAAATAAATGATGGTCCATCTAAACACAAACCGGATGGAATAGCATGCCGCTGCAAGATGCTGTGGTAGCCATGCTGGTTCAGTATGCCTTCAATTTTGAATAAATCCCCAACAGAGTCACCAGCAAAGCACCCCCACACCATCACACCTCCTCCTCCCTGCTTCACAGTGGGAACCAGGCATGTAGAGTCCATCCGTTCACCTTTTCTGCGTCGCACAAAGACACAGTGGTTGGAACCAAAGATCTCAAATTTGGACTCAGCTGCTAGAACTCTGTGTGGCATTGACCTGGTCTCTAATCTGAGCTGCTGTTAACCTGTGATTTCTGAGGCTGGTGACTCGGCTGAACTTATCCTCTGCACTTATCCTTTCCTGGGGTGGTCCGCATGTGAGCCAGTTTCTTTGTAGCGCTTGATGGTTTTTGTGACCGCACTTGGGGACACTTTCAAAGTTTTCCCCATTTTTGGGACTGACTGACCTTCATTTCTTAAAGTAATGATGGCCACTCGTTTTTCTTTACTTAGCTGCTTTTTTTCTTGCCATAATACACAATCGAACACTCTACTCAGTAGGACGATCAGCTGTGTGTCCACCTGACTTCTGCACAACACAACTGATGCTCCCAACCCCATTTATAAGGCAAGAAATCCCACTTATTAAACCTGACAGGGCACAGCTGTGAAGTGAAGACCATTTCAGGAGACGACCTCTTGAAGCTCATCAAGAGAATGCCAAGAGTTTGCAAAGCAGTAATCAAAGCAAAAGGTGACTACTGTGAAGAACCCAGAATATGACATGTTCAGTTGTTTCACACTTGTTTGTTCTGTCTGTAACTCCACATGTGTTCATTCATAGTTTTGATGCCTTCAGTGTGAATCTACAATGTTCATAGTCATGAAAATAAAGAAAACTCTTTGAATGAGAAGGTGTGTCCAAACTTTAGCTCTGTACTGTATGTATCAGGCTTAAAGAAAAAGATAAACATAATGCAGAAACACATTCAATTAATGATGACTGTTGGACAAAAACTATTATATAAAATTATGGACATTTTCAGAAAAAAAAAAAACTTTTTCCCCAAAAGAGGACACGTCTGGAAAAAGAGGACTTCTGTTCACCCTACATAATCTCTGTTTGAATGGGAATAGCTTTAGATGGAGATGTGGGGTAAATTATTATTACCAGAGCTTTTCAGTGCTTTTTCCCATCTGGAGGTGCCATCTCTATATCATCACAGACAATGTCAGCACAGACTATGCTAACTTCTACCTACTGTAAAAGGACAGAGAAACAAACGTCTCCAGTACTGCCAATGCTCTGGACACAGACCAGCAGTAAATGTGCAAATATTTGGCCAATTTCTGATTAAAAGTAGTCTTCCACAGTTGTTTCTATGCAGACTCTTGAAGCAGTGGAACAGATCTGTTAAACAAACTACAGGTGTTTTTACACATACAATTCAGATCAATATGAAGGTTTGTTTAGAGGAATGACATTTAATTTAGCTTTAGGTGAGTGCTTATTATTGACAGAATACAATCTTATTTAATGAAACATTTGATTAGACATGGGGGCGGCACGCTGGCGCAGTGGGTAGCACGATTGCCTCACAGCAAGTAGGTCGCTGGTTTGAGCCTCGGCTGGGTCAGTGGTCATTTCTGTGTGGAGTCTGCATGTTCTCCCCGTGTTGGTGTGGGTTTCCTCCGGTTGCTCCGGTTTCTCCCACAGTCCAAACACATGTGCTATAGGGGAATTGGGTAAGCTAAATTGTCCATAGTGTATGAGTGTGTGTGTGAATGTGAGAGTGTATGGGTGTTTCCCAGTGATGGGCTGCAGCTGGAAGGGCATCTGCTGTGTAAAACATGTGCTGGATAAGTTGGTGGTTCATTCCGCTGTGGCGACCCCAGATTAATAAAGGGACTAAGGCGAAAAGAAAATGAATGAATGAATGGTTAGACATGTACCTATGTCAGGAAGCAGCAGGATTCACACAACAGGGAGGTAAAGGCAGAACATAATGTTAGCCTTTCATGTTCTATGTGAATTGTCCATTAATACTTGCTTAATAATACTTGGGTCACCAAAGACAAACACAATTTGAAGTTTAAGACTTTTAAGATCTTTCTACAAAAATGTACACAGTCTACAGATTATGTGTAAACGTAAGTGTGAGTAGATGTGTCAGGGTAATAACAGAATCAGGGTGTTGTCAGCCCATGTCTGTATCCTGATGAGTGTGCTTTGCCAGCATTGTGCCTACAGGGGTTTGAGCTCGGGGAGATCTAAACATTCCCTATGTGAATAAACCAGCACATCAGCATCAACGTTTACATATCTGCTCAAAATATCATTCAGAAAATTACAAAAATAATATCTGGCAAGGAAGTCTATTCACCAGGTCATCTAATTATTTAGCATTGGGGCGTCAGCATGTATGAGCATGTTAGCATGTAGCATATTAAAACAAACTAAATAAAAGCAAACAATTTTGTGGACAATATTGACATTTTTTTCTTAAAACATTGAAACATTTATTTTATTAAAATTTAATAAAAATATTTTAAAGGATTTTTATTTTCATATATTTGTACTTCATTTTGAGATTTTAATATCAAGACTCCCCTGTGTTTCATAAACAGATATCCTCACTATTTTAATATGGAAAACATCACGTGCTTGGACACAAAAGCAGTTTCTTATTCGTGAACAAACCGATTCTTTTCAATCATCTGCTGAATCGGTTATTTGATGAGAGATTGAGTGAATCAATGTGATGTTGTGGAGTCACCGACTCTAATAAAGTGGTCAGACCGAGTCATTGATTCTAGTGAATCGCTCAGACCGAGTCACCAACTCTAATGAAGCGGTCAGACCGAGTCATTGATTCCAGTAAAGCGCTAAGACCGATTCATTGACTATATTGAAGCGCTCAGACCGAGTCATTGACTCGAATGAAGCTCTCAGACCGAGTCACCGCGGCAGGGAGCCGGATCGGCCGGACTGCGCTCGCGACTGACGACCAACAACCTACTGTAAGTTATTAAGATTTGATTTCAGCATGTTGTACATTAGTGTTGTTGTCTTTAGCTCATAACACTAGACTGTCAGTTGTTTGTGAGCTAAATGTACAGTAAAAGAGCGAGTCTTTAAGGCCGCTCTATGGGACTTCAGCGTGAGGGGCGGGGCTTGAGCCTGTGCGCGCGCTCACTGTATGCAGCCAAAAGCAAAACAATTTTAGATGCTAAAAGCTAATATTTTATATAGCGTTCATTAGTTTATTTGGCCCTGTGTAACGTTTTTATGCTTTAGGTTTGTAATTGTCAGCTGTGTGGTTTGTGTGGTTTCAGTAGTGACATCGTGATGTGCGCATGCGCGGTAGTCATAACATAGGCGCGATGTGCATATTTAAATGTTCATATTTTCATCACGTTTGTAACACAATCTCTGCGAGTGCATGGAGAAATGAACGAGGAAAGTTATGAAAACTGTCTATACAATAAGAAAAAAGTCTGGAGTGTTTGAAGCTAAACACTGTACCAGGCACCAGCATCATATTCTTCTGTACACTCAAGAACAATCATGAAGCACTGTATTAACTTTAACATTACAATGACTGATACTTCATCTGTGGAGCTGTACTTTTAGGAAGAGTAAATGCAGATGGAATTGTTGATGACAAATCTAGATGTTAAATTTATTATATAAGCCTTTGTGATATACTATCTAATTAAGTTTTGTTAAAAGTTGTTAAACATTGGTCTGTAATATGTGGTTTTTGATTATAAATTCATGGAAAAATACTATTAATTAAAAAATAGACTGACTTGTCATATTTGTAATTAGCAAATCAATTCCTAATTTGTTGTCCAAATAGTATTTTTGTTCCGCCAGACTCAGTTTAATGCCTTCCAGGTGACTGTGACCTTGACTTTTGACCACCAAAAATATAATCAATGTGTTTTTGTGTTTATGTGGCAAATGTGAACAAAATCCTTTAAGCCATTCCTGAGTTATCACACTGATAATGCATGGTGCAGTACATATGACAAACAAAGGGGGCGCTAGAGAGTACAAAAAACACCATGGTGCAGTACATCTAAAAAAAAAAAGGGGTCGCTAGAGAGTAAAAAAAAATCATGGTGCAGTACCTGAGAAAAGCTTTAGGGGAGACAGAGAGCAAACGGTGTGTGTATTCAGGGGGACCTACACACACTTTTATTTTCGTTTTGGCATCAATCTGAGGACCTCTCTGAAACTTTGAGGGAAGCCCATTTCCACCCTCTAGAGGCCATTACAGTGAAAAAAAAGTGAGGACCGGGCAAAATGTCCTCACTTTGCAAAAATGTCCTCACTCCAAAGGTTAAAAACCCATGCTGGTCCTCACAAAGATAGCAGTACAAACACACGCACACACACACACACACACACACACACACACACACACACACACACACACACACACACTCATGCACTCGTACACTACAGACAATTTAGTTCATCCAATTCACATGTGTTTGGACTGTGGGGGAAACCGGAGCAGCCGAAGGAAACCAACACGGGGAGAACATGCAAACTCCACACAGAAATGCCAGATGGCCCAGCCAGGACTCAAACTAATGACCTTTTTGCTGTGAGGCGACAGTGCTAACCACTGAGCCACCGTACCCCCCTCTAGATTAGGTTGTTTATCAGTTATTAATGTCATAAAAATGTGCATACCAGAGAATAATTATATTTGCATTATTTCTCACAGGAGATACAGCGGCGACATGGACTGGCAAATTCAATCTCATCATACCTGATCAAACCTGTTCAGAGAATCACCAAATACCAGCTTTTGCTGAAGGTGCTAATTGTTCAGTATTACCTAATGTGTTGTAATAACGACGTCCTTTTAAATACATCGAGTTTGCAGCTCTAAACGGGTGTTTGTGTGTCTGCATGTTTGTGAGCAGGAGTTGCTGACGTGCTGTGAGGAAGGGAAAGGAGAAATAAAGGAGGGTTTGGAGGTGATGCTCAGTGTGCCTAAACGAGCTAATGACGCCATGCACGTCAGCATGCTGGAGGGTGAGAGATCATCACAGCAGCTCAAAATGGAAGATTTTCCTTTTGCACGTATTTAAGTGTCAAATAGCTTTTCAGATCTTTTCTTTGGAATAAATGATTATATTCTATCAAAAACATTTTTTTACCAGTTGATTTATTTGTGGTTTATTTTAACTTTGTTTACATAATCCGCAATTATTAAAAGAAATTAATAAAATTAAAATATTCCAATTTTAGATGTTAGTTTCATTCTATTTTTAGGGATATCCATCTGCTCCAAAACAGTGACAAAATCTGCATTTATAAAATATGAAACTAATATAAACGACCAAAGCTTGCAGTTTGTCACTTCTGTCTAATGAATCAACGATTTTTTTTTCACGTCACTTCACTTTCTTATCTTATTTGGACCAATCAAATGCTCTCTAGTATCTGACATTCCCCGCCCCCTTCAAGACGCTTTTCATTTGATGCGCTTGAGCTCAACCACTCTTACTGGCAGAGCTGTGATAACGACAAAACGCTATTGGCTGTTTTTAAAGGAGGAGGAGCTAAAATCTCCCACTCTCTCTTCATTTTATTACATCAAACAGCGAATGAAAAATGCACATTCATAAATTATACAAATTTAATTATTTGAAACAAAATTATACATTTTTAAATCTTTCGAAAGTCGATTTTTACGCTTACCAAGACTCATTTATTTGATCAAAAATACAGTTAAACAATAATATTATCACAGTATTAAAGGGTGAATAAATGATTCAAAATAACCGCATTTTAATTTCCATAGAACTAGAGATAGTACATAGAACATTTATAATGTTATTACTATTACATCATGCATCCTTAATCTTTCTAGACTTTAGACTTTCAACTGCAGCTCTTCTTGGATTCCACAAAAAAAATTAAGCAGCTTAAAAAAATCTCAACATTGATAATAATAAGAAATGTTCCCTGAGCAACTAATCAACATACTATGTGAAAAGATTTCTGGAGGATCACGTGACATTCAAGACTGAAGTAATGATGAATGATGAAGGAATAAATTACAATTAAAGTATAATACAGCTATTTCAAACTGTAATAATGTTTCACTACATTATTGTTTTTACTTTATTCATTGTGAATATAGGAGACTTCTTTCAACAACAACAAAACAAATAAGTATTCAAGACGTTTATGTTATTTATTTGTATATTTATTTGAATTACCTATCTATTAGGTTGGTTACACTTTATTTTAAGGTGTCCTTGCTACAGTATTACTGTTTATATTCAACTACTTAGTATTTAATTATGGTTATTTAATTGTATGATATACGAACTTTATATACTGTTGAAAGTAAAATAATAAGCCCTCCTTAACTTTTTTTTTAATATATGTTTCAAATATTTCCAATTTTCACGTTATTCCCCTATAATATCTTTTTTTCTGGAGAATGTCTTAATACTTTTAGCTTGGCTGGAATAAAAGCCATTTAAGTACATCTACTTACGGCATAGTCAATGTTAGAATGCGAATTGGGCTTTGGCTTTGTAATTTTGCATAATTAACGGTAATTATTATAATAATTACCGGCAAAATGTGTTACAAGGACACCTTAAAATAAAGCGTTAATGTTTGTTTGCTTTTATGTCAATTTATTCTTTTGCATGATGAAGAAAAGTCATCAAAAAAGAGATTTCAACGCAATAATGAGCTGTTGAAATGTTAGTGATGTGTCTGTTAATCTTTGTGCTTGTTTTTCTGGCATCAGGTTTTGATGAGAATCTGGCCGTACAGGGAGAGTTGATCCTGCAGGACACATTCCAGGTGTGGGACCCCAAATCCCTGATCCGCAAGGGGCGGGACCGCCATCTCTTCCTCTTTGAGATCTCGCTCGTCTTCAGTAAGGAGATGAAAGACTCGTCTGGACGCACCAAATATGTTTACAAGAACAGGCTGCTGGTAAGACAGATGATGCGCTGTCAAGAAGTGTAAACACCATCAAAAAAAAATGAGGCCTTTAGTGTCTTTTTCACACTTTATTAGTGAGTCGTCAGTGCTAGTGGGAATTCTGATGTTTTTTGACAGACGTCAGAGTTAGGAGTCACGGAACACATTGAAGGGGATCCATGTAAGTTTGCACTCTGGGCCGGACGGACGCCTACATCTGACAACAAAACAGTTCTTAAGGTAAGAAGTGCTGTATGTGTGTATTGGTGTCAGGTTTTATAAATATATATATATATATATATATATATATATATATATATATATACACATACACATTCACCGGCCACTTTATTAGGTACACCAGTCCAATTGCTGGTTAATGCAAATTTCTAATCAGCCAATCACATGGCAGCAACTTTTGTGCATTTACATGTGCATGTAGACATGATCAAGACGATTTGCTGCAGTTCAAACCGAGCAGAATAGGGAAGAAAAGTGATTTAAGTGACTTTGAACGTGGCATGGTTGTTGGTGCCACACGGGCTGTTCTGAGAATTTTAGAAACTGCTGCTCTACTAGGATTTTCACGCACAACCATCTCTAGAGTTTACAGAGAATTGTCAGAAAAAGAGAAAATATCCAGTGAGCTGCAGTTCTGTGGGTGCAAATGCCTTGTTGATGACTGGTTCGATCTGATTGAAAGGCAATAGTACCCCAATAATCACTCGTTACAACCGAGGTATGCAGAAGAGCATCTCTGAACGCACAACACAGCAGATGGGCTACAGCAGTGGAAGACCACACCGGGTGCCACTCCTGTCAGCTAAGAACAGGAAACTGAGGCTACAATTCACACAGGCTCATCAAAATTGAACAATAGAAGACAGGAAAAATGTTGCCTGGTCTTCATTTCTTGACATCAACAACATGAAAGCATGGTTCCATCTTGCCTTGTATCAATGGTTCAGGCTGGTGGTGGTGGTGTAATGATGTGGGAGATATTTTCTTGGCACACTTTGGGCCCATTAGTACCAATTGAGCATTGTGTCAATGCAACAGCTTACCTGAGTATTGTTGCTGACCATGTCCATCCCTTTATGACCACAGTGTACTCATCTTTTGATGGTTACTTCCAGCAGGATAACACACCATGTCATAAAGCATGAATCATCTCAGACTGGTTTCTTAAACATGACAATGAGTTCACTGTACTCAAATGGCCTCCTTTGGGATGTGATGGAACGAGACATTGGCATCATGGATGTGCAGCCGACAAATCTGCAGCAACTGCGTGATGCTATCATGTCAATATGGACCAACATCTCTAAGGAATATTTCCAGTACCTTGTTGAATCTATTCCACGAAGGATTTAGGCAGTTCTGAAGGCAAACAGGGGTCGAACCTCGTACTAGTCAGGTGTACCTAATAAAGTGGCCGGTAAGTGTACAATAACATTTTATTTTTTCTTAAAAACACATAATATTACTTAATATTATATTACTTTTATGTCAACACTGTAATATACAAATATGCATCTGAATCAGGGATTACATTAAGTACAATTTTTTTGTATAATACTACTGATGATTTTTACAATTTCATGAATTATAAAAATTACATTTTTATTATTATAGTACTATAAAGGTAATTGTCATTATATTTAATCATAAATCATATTTTATAAATTAAATTGAAAGCATGAATACATTGATACATTAATACAAACAATGTTCAACATCATCAAAACTTGCAAAAAATCTGGGTAACGCTTTAGTTTAGGTCACAATTCATGGTATTAACAAACAGTTTACTAACACTAATTGCTTAACAAAATACTAATCAGCTGTTTATTAATAGTTAGTAAAGTTTAGGTTTTGGGTAGGATTGGGATTCAGAATAAGATCATTATTAATAACTATTGATGAACAGTTAATATCTTAAAAATCGACTTAAACTAAAGTGTCACCATCAAATCTCTTGTGCACAATCTGATTAATTTCTTCTGTCGTCTGATTGGTTGCACTTTAAGCTGAAAACTAGTGTCTTGTAAAATGTCTGGTAAAATATTATGTACTGTTATCATGGCAAAGGAAAAAGAAACTAGTTATTAAAAAAATTACTTATTTAAAACTATTTTAAATATCTTCTCTCTGTTAAAAAGCACTTGTGAAGTATTTGAAAAAGAATTAAAGTTTCACAGGAGTGCTAATCATTTTGCCTAACATTATTTCATGTCAAGCTTTAATTTAATGTATATATTTTTTATCAAACTAATTATTGTAAATATATAAGTAAACTGGGCTGCACGGTGGTGCAGTGGGTAGCATGTTTGCCTCACAGCAAGAAGGTTGCTGGTTCGAGCCCTAGCTGGGTCAGTTGGCGTTTCTGTGTGGAGTCTGCATGTTCTCCCCGTGTTGGCGTGGCTTTCCTCTGGGGATTCCAGTTTCCCCCACAAGTCCCTGCACAGTAAAACATGTGCTATATAAGTTGGCGGTTCATTCTGCTGTGGCGATCCCAGATTAATAAAGGGACTAAGCCGAAAAGAAAATGAAAGAATTTAAGTAAACTACTTATTAATAATAATCTCACATTTTGTTCGATGATTAGATTTTAGTCCTTAAAGAACTACAAAAGTCTATCTTAATTAAGAATAATCAGAATTAAATATTCTAATTAAATGACAAACTAAAAAAACTGTACTACTGCAACTAAAATCTGAAAAGTTCTAATGTTTCAAATAGTTGTAGTATTTTGTCACACTCAGACTAAAATTTGCCTCAAGCCTTATTGAATTTCTGACCATGATGGTCTTGCTTTCGTTCATTTGGGTGATGCAAGTTTAAATCTGGCTAGTGAAATCATGCGTTTTCTCACACATCCTCTCATTGAACCGAAGGCCTCCAGTATAGAAGTGAAGCAGGAGTGGATCCGGAACATCAGGGAGGTTATTCAAGAGAGAACCGTCCACCTGAAGGGGGCGCTAAAGGAGCCCATACACGCTCCCAAAACCCCAGCCCGACAGCGCAGCATCAGCAAGAGGTATTTCTACTTCCTCCTCAAACAGACCTTTCCTTTTTCCCTGCTTATTGTCTTCATCTAATACATCCATACTGTCAAAATGCACAGCCCTTATTATAAGCTTATGATATTTATCATCTGTGATCATCACCATAATTGCTGTTTTGACAATGTGTGAGCTCACATTAACAAAAGTAAAATATTGAGAGTCAAAATGTTTTTACTGTATGATGGAAAATATTAAAATGCAGTCAGTGTTACTTTAATTCAAGTCAGGAATGCTCAAAAGATCCCTTTTCTGATTGGGCTTTTATTATGTTTAAAATATGAACTAGTAATTTCGCACAAGTATAATCACTCTTTTCACAAATATCGCTGAGTGATATTGATTAGGGATGTAACGATTCACTCAACTGCTCAATTTGATGTGATTCACAATAGGATTATTTAACTTTATTTATGAAATGAGTTGAGACAATTCAGAAATTAATGAAGAAGTGCTTTTTGATTATTGCTTTACATTTCTTTGTTAAAAATATATTAGTGTCAAACAAAACTAAATAGCAATTTTAAGACAAATTTCAAGTAAAAAGAAAAGTGCAATGGGCTATTTGCACACAGACTTTTAACTTTCAGCCAGGCAGCCCAAGGGCTTCCGATGAACTGTCATTCCATTACAAAACTGTCACGTTTAAGATCTGATTTCTTTAAAAATCAGCGATCTTCACTGCCTGTTAGATATATGATATGAAGTGGGTCTCAGATCGGACAAGAAGCACTGCATTAAATTAAATTTTCCCCCGTCATGTCTTTAAGATATGACAGTTTATTTTACCCCAGTATTTTCAATGGAATTTCTGCGCTAGCCTGTTGCTACTGATGGCGCTAGTGGTTACAGCGGTCTTTCATCTCGTTTTTACGCTTGAACAACTAAATGAATGCTTAAGTCTATTTAACTGAATGGATTGTAATCACATCACAACATCGATGCTGTAAAAACAACCTTGTGAAATTGAAAATAGTCACATGCAAGCTTTTACCAGAAGTTTACCGTTGGCTTTAAAACTCTAGCTGTGCATATAGCTTATACAAATAAAATGAGTAGTTTTAATCTAAACTAAGGTTCTGTCTGCTTTTCTTAGCATTGGTTATTAAGCCATTTTTAAAATATATTTTTTTGAAACATCAGCATATCCACATCTTCTGGCACAAACTGAGAGCTCTTTTTCTAAAGTTTTCAGAAATCTTGTTTTTGTTTTGGAATAAAATTTTTTTATAAATTAATAATGAATAAAATAAGGTTATTTAGCTTGTTCTAAGGAAAAAATCACTTAATTTTGACATTATTTCTGAGAAATGCTTGCTTGTCTAGAACATGCTGCTTGGGTTAAAATGTTTTAGATATGTGGACTAGAAACAAGACAAAAACTCATCAAAAAGCTTTTTTTTTTTTTTTTTTGCAGTGTACTGATCTTTACCATTACTTCTTCATTTAGTTTGTAATGTTCATAAGAGTGTTTATTTAATTGCAGCCTCCTACAAAAAAATATAAACTATTGCTGACTATTTGTTTAAATCTAGCAGGTATTGTGTCTCGTGTAACAAATCCAGTGACACAGGTAGTGAGTAGAAAAGGTAGTAGAAAAAAAAAATGTACGTCACATTACGGTAACATTACAGTTTGGTTGAAACCTCAGCTGAGGCAGTACTGAAAAAAGTAACAGGTGCTATACAGTGGAAACCACTGAGCAACACTGCAGCGTTTCATTCTTAACATGTTTTTAAATGCATTTAGTGAGCCAGTAATTCAATGATTCAGTCATAAAGACAATTGTGAAATAAAATGCTTGAATGATTCAGTGAATCACTCATTAAGACAGGGACCACCTTCTAATGGTTTTAATTTAGCATTTATTTATCTATGAAAGGTCTAAACCAGCCAAGATATATATATATATATATATATATATATATATATATATATATATATATATATATATATATATATATATATATATATATATATAATTTTCCTTTTCTGTTTTTTCCATTGAATTTTCTGCACAATACATGACCTCAGGAAATAATTACATGAACTTTTTAAGAATTATTACTCAACAATGCTACCCAAATAAACACTTTCCTCCCTCAACATCCCATGAGGCTAAGAGAAAGAATACATAATAAAAAATAATTGAATAAGCAAATAAATAATTGTAAAAAGAAAAAATAAACAATTAGAAAAAAACATCAATAAATAATTTTTTATACAAGTGCTCAGTTTTAAAAAATACTCTAAAATAATACTTTATTTATTGTAATACAAATAAGAACATAGATTTAATATTGTTGTCAGTATCACACATCCCATTTCTGCTAGGTGTCTTCTATTAGTGTATGAAGTTATGCTTGAATTGACGTATTTCTTTCATTAGGGAAACTACTGAGGATGCGGACAGTCAGGGTGATGCCAGCAGCCAGCCCGACACGATCTCCATCGCTTCCCGCACCTCCCAGAACACTGTAGACAGCGACAAGGTACAACTACACTACACTACACAAAAAACAACACTACAGTCCACCATCTAGATCCAGTATGTTGAGCGGTAGCAGCACAATTGTGTTTATACAGAGCGGAATCTGCATGTACCTGTTGTTCTTTCACACAGGCAGTGTTTGTTGTGCTTAACTGAATCTTCAACAGTTGGCTTGCGTACTATAAATACAGATGAGTGTTGTCTATTGCGTCACATTTTTCAGGTGTTCTTGACCAATAGCTGTCTGTCTGTCACAAGATTTGATTTATACTGTGTAGAAAACTCTAGCACTTAACAAACTGACCCATTTAGCAAATTGTATGTAGGTTACATGACAAATGAAGTATAATTTATATATAAGTTTGCAGTTTATATTCAGTTTGCATGGAGTTTGCATGTTCTCCCTGCGTTCGCGTGGGTTTCCTCTGGGTGCTCCGGTTTCCCCCATAGTCCAAAGACATGCGGTACAGGTGAATTGGGTGGGCTAAATTGTCCGTAGTGTATGAGTGTATGTGTGAATGGGTGTGTTTGAATGTTTCCCAGAGATGGGTTGCGGCTGGAAGGGCCTCCGCTGCGTAAAAACGTGCTGGATAAGTTGGCGGTTCATTCCGCTGTGGCGACCCCGTATTAATAAAGGGACGAAACCGAAAATTAATGAATGAAAAAAAAAAAAAAAAAAAAAAAATATATATATATATATATATATATAATAAGTAATTGTAATAATTTTAGATGTACCTCTTGGTAAAAAACCCTGACAAAAATATATTTTGCTGACTTTTTATTGACTTCTTTTCAGCACTAAATGTAATATGACGACTGTCATCTTTTTGGTGTTAATTCAGCTGTATTTGGAACCAGAACAATACATTGTGGCTTTGACTCAGTGTGGGCGTCACAGCAAAAATAAACACATCTAGTGTGAAAAAGGCCTCTGCTTTCAGGAATGTTTGTGTGTTTGGAAAATTGTGGTCCAACGGCGGTCACTCCCCTATGAAAAAATCTGCTTCTTGCATACATATATGTACGTCTGCTTAGACAGCAAGCAACTTCATTCAGTGTGTGTGGCTTGAACGTGTGGACAAGTGCATGAGGACATAGTTTTATTTATTGAAGAGGCGGTAAGACTTACGTTTTGTTACATTTTTTACAATTTAATATAACTACCTTCTATTTGAATTTACATTAAAATGTCATTTGTTCTTTTGATTTCACATTTTCTGCATCGCTACTCCAGTTTTCAGTGTCAGATAATCCTTCAGGAATTATAATATGCTAATTAATTTATTTTTGTTATTGTTAAAAACAGATTTTAATATAATTGGGAAGGGGTTCAGATGAGTTTTTTTTTACATCATTGATGAATAAAAGCATTACCTTAATAACCTTCAGTGGCCGGATATAGATATATATATATAGCAGATCGTCTTGACCATGTCTACATGCCTAACAAAAGTACCTAATAAAATGGCCATTGAGTGGCCAGATATATATATATATATATATATATATATATATATATATATATATATATATATATATATATATATATATATATATATATATATATATATATATATATATATATATATATATCCGGCCACTCACTGGCCATTTTATTAGGGACTCTTGTCCAACTGCTCGTTAACGCAATTTTTTAATCAGCCAATCACACGGCAGCATTTAGGCATGTAGACATGGTCAAGACGATCTGCTGCAGTTCAAACCAAGCATCAGAATGGGGAAGAAAGGTGATTTAGGTGACTTTAAACGTAGCATGGTTGTTGGTGCCAGACGGACTGGTCTGAGTATTTCAGAAACTGCTGATCTACAGGGATTTTCACGCACAACCATCTCTAGGATTTACAGAGAGAATATCCAGTGAGCGGCAGTTCTGTGGGGGCAAATGCCTTGTTGATGCCAGAGGTCAGAGGAGAATAGCCAGACTGGTTGGAGCTGATAGTAAGGCAACAGTAACTTAAATAACCACTCGTTACAACTGAGGTATGCAGAAGAGCATCTCTGAATACACGTCCAACCTTGAGGTGGATGGGCTACAGCAGCAGAAGACCACCAGGTGCCACTCCTATCAGCTAAGAACAGAAAACTGAGTCTACAATTCGCACAGGCTCACCAAAAATTGAACAATAGAAGATTGGAAAAGAATAGAAGCCTGGTCTGATGAGTCTCGATTTCTCCTGCGACATTCGGATGGTGGAATCGGAACGACATGAAAGCATGGATCCATCCTGCCTTATATCAACGGTTCAAGCTGGTGGTTGTGGTGTAATGGTGTGGGGGATTTTTCTTGGCACACTTTGGGCCTATTAGTACTAATTGAGTATTAAGTCCAACCCAGTACTAGTAAGGTGTGCCTAATAAAGTGGCCGGTGAGTGTATATATAAAACTTCATTTAGACAGTTTAATCATATGGACCATTCATAATAGTTTAAATAAATCATGATTACAGTATTGACCAAAATAACTGTGATTATGATTTCTGCATAATACAGCAGCCCTAGCAGATTGGCCTCAATAAAAGATGTTTTTAAGCTAAGAAGAAAGGGTTGCGTTCTGAAATGTACACAATGATTTCATAATGCATTGACCACTTATATGGTGAAGGATTGAAGGAGATTTGATTTCTCACTTCATGGCCCCTTTAATAATAGTGATATAGAAAGCATTAGTATTTTCTAACACAGTTGTCTAAAATCTGTGTGAATAAGTTTATTATTGAGACTCGCAGTTATTTTGTCAGTGAGATGATTCATTTGCTTTTTTTCTCTCACCGCCTTTCTTCTTTTCTTGTATTTGTTATATAATTTTCACCCCTGTCCATCTAAATATGATTCTGATTTGCTGTTATTCCTTTCCAGTACTCCAGTGTGGCAAAAACAGTATCGCTGCTCTTGATCTCTCCGTCTGTCATTACTCTGTAATTTTATTATTACATGCGCCTGCTCTTAACCTCAGGCCAGTCTCTCCACTCTTGTTTCATTCAACCATCTAATTACAGACAAAAAAAACACGTCTGAGTCAAGAGCAGCTCTTGTTTCCTAGAAACACGTTTTCTAACACACACTTCTGCCGGATCAGTTGTTTTGTGGTTGTTTTGTGTAGTCAGGACGTGGACGTGTGGCTGTCTAAGATGTTAGAGCACACCCACTGACCACTCACTGACTGTCTGACGCCGCATCTTACGCAAAATAGTAAGTCTGATTGGCTTCTTAGAATGGCTTTATTCGAAATAGTTGTGTGGTTTGTACTTCCTGTCAAAAATGCAGGGTTCCATACAAATCGATTAAGTTAATGTAATTATTTTTACTAATTTAAGTTTATTGAACATAAAACAATTAAGCGACAGGCATTTTATGTACTGATTCCATTTTTATTTATTGTTTTCCCTGAACAATGTTTACTTTCAGCGGCACGTAAACTCATTCGCTCTCTGTTTATCGGTGATGTTTATCATCATAAACGTTACCTAAGCAACCTCAAGATTTGAACGGCCACTAGTGACTTCAATTGTCACTTTGAGCAAAAGGCAGCTAACAGAGTGTGAATGCAGCTCCAGTCATATTTTATTCTTCTGAATTCATTGTAGTTTTAGTCTAGTTTTAGTCAACTAAATTAAATAAAATATTAGGCTGCTTCCAAAATCACATACTTCCCCAATACTGTATATAGTACGTGAAAATTTTATGCGAGCCAAGCAGTATTTCCTAGTATTTAAAAAACAGTAGGTGAGAAGTTCTGAAGTGTGCATCCAATGGACGCTATGCTATACCATGATGCATGACGAACACAATCTCTGCTAAAAAATAAGTCATTTTTATTGTCTCAGAATTGCATTTAAAATATGCTTCAGATGTTTTACATGCTCTTAGCTTTTCTTCTCCCACATATTGACTTTTTTTTATTTAATAAGCTATGCAGCAAATAATTGTTTATGTCCTGTCGAATAGATTAGCATAGGCAACATTAAAGCTCAAATGTGCGCTGTTCACCTCACTGACACACAGGAAATTTGTTCTGAATGGATCTTCGATTTTTGTAATTTTTTTATTAGTTGCTGAAAATGTCAGCACATTTTTTTTGTTACATTTTTTAATTAGTTTTCGTCTAGTTTCCATCAGTAAAAAATTGTGTTGTTAACGAATAATATGACAAAATTACTCATCACTGAAATTAAGACTTGTCCACGTGTGTTACAAAAATCTGGTGATAATCACTTCATACAAACCCTCGCATACATATAAAAACTGAACTATATTTGGGTTTAAATGAACTGTTTTTCTCCAGCATCATCTTCAATGTCAACCATGTGTTGTTAATCAAAATAATAAGCTTTTGTCACCTAATAAAACAACTGGCAAGTCAAGTTAGTCATGTAATTGCTCACATATAGTGTTATTTTTCTGCCAGTCTGTCTATCTTCTCTCTTTTCCTTCAGCGGTCTGTTTCTTTGGAGTTATTGTGCTGCCAGGCCCTTCTTATGTCATTGTGGTTTGAGGTTTGTGTGTATGTATGACTTGTGTGTGTGCGTGCGGGAGGCTCAATGGACATTCAAATATAGAACTATATATAGGCTTCTTATATTCCTTAGTTTTACAGACTAGACATTTCTTGACTTGTTTTTGTCTCTGGGTTGTTCGGTTTGGCATGTTGTCAACATTTGCCCCAGAAGTAAGCTAAATGTGACACAAACTCCATTTCAGCATCATACTCACAGTTAAAAATGAATATAAAAACCAGGATACATAATGTTTCATTTATTTTTTTACATGGAAAATTGCTAAATACTTAAAAATATGCAAAATAAATACAAAAATGTTTTTAATATAATAATATTGTTATCATTACAGTTAAATAATAATAATTTACCAATAAACTTAAGGATTTTTTTGCTGTCTCTATATTATTCATTCATTCATTCATTCATTTTCCTTCAGCTTAGTCTTTATTTCAGAGGTCCACAGTGGAATGAACCACCAACTATTACAGCATATGTTTTACACAGCGGATGCCCTTCCAGCCGCAACCCAGTATTGGGAAACACCCATAGACACTCATTTACACACATACACTACAGACAATTTTAGCGCCACCCAGCGGCCAAAAGCTGCTAGTGCATGTAGGTACCTCCACAGCGGCGTTAAGAATGGTGGCAGAGGGAACATTTTTAAGTGGTGACATCTGTACACTCATACACTACAGACAGTTTATTCAATTCACCTAAAGTGCATGTCTTTGGACTATGGGGGAAACCCATGTGAACACGGGGAGAACAATCATACTCCACACAGAAATGCCCAACTGGGACTCAAACCGGCAACCTTCTTGCTGTGAGGTGGCAGTGCTAAACACTGAGCCACCGTGCGACTCTATATTATTGTTGCTATTAATAAATAAATAGATAATTTATGCAAGAATATAATTATAATCATTTTTAGATAAAACAGTTTTTGTGCCAAGAAGTGAACAAAATGACAAAACCTCCTTTTTTTTTTGCAAAAATGGTATTAAAAGCAAACACTTTAAAAAAACGTCACTTATAACAATCTTAAACCTATCTTTATCTTAAAAAATGAAAGCAAAAATAACAAAAATACTTTTACAATACTCATTCATTCGTTTTCCTTCAGCTTAGTCCCTTATTTATCAGGGGTCGCCACAGCGGAATGAACCACCAACTATTTTGACGTATGTTTTTACGCAGCGGATGCCCTTCCGGCCCAACCCAGTACTGGGAAACACCCATACACTCTTGCGTTCACACATATACACACACACTCATACACTATGGCCAATTTAGTCCAATTCACCTATAGCTCATGTCTTTGGACTGTGGGGGAAATCGGAGCACCCGGAGGAAACCCACGCCAACACGGGAACATGCAAACTCCACACAGAAATGCCAACTGGGCCAGCCGGGACTCGAACCAGCGACCTTCTTGCTGTGAGGCGACATTGCTACCCATTGAGCCACCGTGCCGTCCATTTTACATTACTTTGCTTAAAAAGTAACCAAGCAGACAAGATTATGAAGCACTACAATCTTAAGCCTTATATAATGATGAATATATTACATTGCAATATAATGTAATATATTTCTTTATATGTAATATATTAGTCTTATGCGACGCAGTGGCACCGTAGGTAATGCTGTCGCCTCACAGCAAGAAGGTCACTGGTTCGAGCCTCGGCTGGGTCAGTTGGCGTTTCTGTGTGGAGTTCAAACAGTCCAAAGACATGCGGTACAGGTGAATTGGGTAAGATAAATTGTCCGTAGTGTATGAGTGTGTGTGTGAATGAGTGTGTATGGATGTTTCCCAGAGATGGGTTGCAGCTGGAAGGGCATCCGCTGTGTAAAATATGTGCTGGCATTTCTGTGTAGAGTTTGCCTGTTCTCCCCGTGTCTGCATGGGTTTCCTTTGGGTGCACCGGTTATCCCCACAGCCCAAAGATATTCGCTATAGGTGAATTGGATGAACTAAATTGGCGTAGTGTATGAATATGTGTGTGAATGAGAGAGTGTATGGGTGTTTCCCTGTACTGGTTGCGGCTGGAAAGGCATCCGCTGCGTTAAACATATACTGTAATAGATAGCGGTTCATTCCGCTGTGGCGACCTCTGAAATACTAAGCTGAAAGTCTAGGCTGAAGGAAAATGAATGTATGAGTGTGTGTGTGAATGTGAGTGTGTATGGGTGTTTACTAATTCTGGGTTGCAGTGGAAGGGCATCTGCTGCGTAAAACACATGCTGGATTAGTTGGCGGTTCATTCTGCTGTGGGGACCTCTGAAATACTAAGCTGAAAGACTAAGCCGAAGGAAAATGAATGAATAAATGTAAGAGTGTGTGTATGAATGTGAGAGTGTATGGGTGTTTCTCAGTACTGGGTTGTGGCTGGAAGGGTATCCGCTGCATAAAACACATGCTGAAATTGTTGACGGTTCATTCCACTGTGGTGCCCTCTGAAAGACTAAGCTGAAGGAAAATATATGTATGAGTGTGTGTGAATGTGAGAGTGTATGGGTGTTTACCAATTCTGGGTTGCAGTGGAAGGGCATCCGCTGCGTAAAACACTTGCTGGAATAGTTGGTGGTTCATTCTGTTGTGGCGACCTCTGAAATACTAAGCTGAAAGACTAAGCTGAAGGAAAATGAATGTATGAGTGCATGTGTGATTGTAGGAGTGTATGGGTGTTTCTCAGTACTGGGTTGCAGTGGAAGGGCATCCGCTGCATAAAACACATGCTGGAATAGTTGACGGTTCATTCCACTTTGGCGACCTCTGAAAGACTAAGCTGAAGGCAAATATATGTATGAGTCTGTGTGTGAATGTGAGAGTGTGTGGTTGTTTACCAATTCTGGGTTGCAGTGAAAGGGCATCCGTTGCTGAAAACACATGCTGGAATAGTTGGCGGTTCATTCCGCTGTGGCGACCTCTGAAATACTGAGCTGAAAGATTAAGCTGAAGAAAAATGAATGTATTAGTGTGTGTGTGTGTGTGTGTGTGAATGTGAGAGTGTATGGGTGTTTACCAATTCTGGGTTGCAATGGAAGGCATCTGCTGCGTAAAACACATACTGGATTAGTTGGCATCCGTTGCATAAAACACATGGTGGATTAGTTGACGGTTCATTCCACTGTGGTGACCCCTGATAAATAAGAGAGTAAGCTGAAGGAAAATGAATGAATAAATAATACCTAAATAAAAATATAAAAAGCTTTCTGTCAGGGCTATGTTTAAGGATTTTCTTGTAAAGTTTGTTTGTTATAGATATGAAGATCATATTCAGTGGAGAGTCTCCACCATCTTAGAAAAACAAATGTGTAGAGTATCTGTGGTAAGACATACAGTAGTGTGAGTAGTGTAAGTAGCCAGATGTTTCTTGCTTTTAAAAATATATCAGATCTATGTGTGTGAGAGAGTTTTGTAGTCCTCCATATGTTTTCTGTCTTTATCTCGCATGCACATGTGCGCGCACACACTTCCCACTTTCCTTGCCCAGTCTGGGGTGTTGCTTCAATTAGTTTTTTCTCCTCTCTCACTCTCCTCTCTTCAGTTGGAGTGTCTACTTGTTTTCCTCTTTCACATGTGGGCAGAACCTTCTAGACTCTCCTCAGTTGTTCAGATGTGTGTGACAGCTCAGTAATGTCGTTTTTAAAGAACATGCTGAGCATTAGTTCAGTTACCGACTCTGCCTGAGACTCAGGATAGGCCGTTTTCTACCTGACTGTCGGCCAATCAGAAGGCACATCTGGCTGGCAGACTTAACTTCTGGTTGGTTGTATTAGCATTACAGACAGAGCCATGCCCAGGTGGAGGAGTTTCAGACTGCCCAAGAGAACCAGACCTGTGAGTACACATGCTTCTGATGGATTTCATAGGGGCTTTTAATGTAAATTAGATATTTTTATATGAGGTAAATGTGTTGTTGTGTACTTCAGTACTGATTTGGGATTTGCTTCATGATTAAAGTTGGTTTATGCTTTGAATAATTTATTTGATCATTTATTGACTCATAAACAATATTTGTTATCAGTACAGTGTGTTAGTAGTAAGATTAAATGGCATCTTTTGTTATGCATTTGAACATTTCTACACAAAATGATACGTTACACTGCTATAAGTGTAGTTAAATAATATGTTTAATGACTTTTATTTGTTTAATCACTTACTAGGTTTTATCCCAGTAACATTGGCTTCTGATTTAACATAGATACTTATTTTTCCCCCATAATCATTCTTGACTTACTATAATTTAAGTGCTTATATGCACTTTAAATGTAGGAGTGTACTTGCACATCTGCGTTTGTGTGTGAGTGTGTGGGTTTTGTCCCCATAAGCATGAGCTCACATTTTGGACTGTGTTTTTTTGGGTTGCTCAGAAGGGAGTGGCTGTTCATATTCTTCTCCGTGTGTTTGTTAATTTAGTCATATTTTTAAAGCTGAAACCTGTAATGTCTTGTAATTTGTTTTGGAGCACCATGACTAGACTCCTGTTCTCCTGTTTTCTAATTAATACATTTAATTTGTTTATATAATAATACAAAATGTAAGTTAGAGATACAGCTATGATCTATGTACGCTCACCGGCCACATTATTAGGTACACTGTTCAACTGCTCGTTAACACACAAATTTGTAATCAGCCAATCACATGGCAGCAACTCATTTAGGCATGTAGACATGGTAAAGACGATCTGCTGCAGTTCATACCAAGCATCAGAATGGGGAAGAAAGGTAATTTAAGTGACTTTGAACGAGGCATGGTTGTTGGTGCCAGACGGGCTGGTCTGAGTATTTCAGAAACTGCTGATCTACTGGAATTTTCACGCACAACCATCCCTAGAGTTTACAGAGAATGGTCCGAAAAAGAGAAAATATCCAGTGAGCGGCAGTGCCTTGTTGATGGCAAAGGTCAGAGGAGAATGGCCAGACTGGTTCGAGGTGATAGAAAGGCAACAGTAACTCAAATAACCACTTGTTACACCACAGCCTACCTGAGTATTGTTGCTGGCCATGTCCATCCCTTTATGACCACAGTGTGCCCATCTTCTGATGGATATTTCCAGCAGGATAACACGCCATGTCATAATCAAATCAAATCATCTCAGACTGGTTTCTTGAACATGACAATGAGTTCACTGTACTTAAATGGCCTCCACAGTCACCTGTTCTCAATCTAATAGAGCACCTTTGTGGAATGGGAGATTCGCATCATGGATAAGCAACTAGCAAATCTGCATCAACTGCGTGCTGCTATCATGTCAATATGGACCAAAATCTCTGAGGAATATTTTCAGTACCTTGTTGAATCTAAGCCACGAAGGATTAAGGCAGTACTGAAGGCAAAAGGGTACTAGTAAAGTGTACCTAATAAAGTGGCTGGTGAGTGTATGTGTTAGGTACGTAGACATGCGCAGTAAGTGTTGATTTTAAAGGCAATCGCAAATATTACACAAACACAACATTAGCAGAGTACATTGTTTTTTTTTTTTTGTAGTCCTGCTAACATTTCTTCAGCAAAGTGGCTTTACTTCATCAATATAACAACCAACAGTGGAGACGCTTTGAATGAGGAAGAGAGAAATTATTAGCTGGCCTGGCATACATAATAAAGCGTTTTTGGCTGTTTTTATATGTGTAGATGTGTATTTCTTTGAAAATGTTTTAAGTTTTAAAAATCTTTTACGTAAATGTAAATGTAACCTTACAATAATTTAAACTTTCGAAGCATTTTAAAAGTTTCTGATATAGTCCTAAAGTTTGTCTCAGATAAACATTTTCATTATAATATAGTAGTGAATTATGCTAAATATATTAATTTCTTATTAATTCCTGCGAAAAATGCATCTATGTTTGTATGACGTTTGTTGTGAATAAAGAATGTTCTCGTATGGCGCATGTCTTGATTCTCTGTGGGAGATTACGCTTTCCTCATGTCAGTATGGAATACTCTCTTCCATATGGTGGGAATTCCTGTCCAGCTGTAAAGAATCAGGGAGGGAAAACACCCAGAGTTTCCCTGAGGAGGGCGTATGTCTCTCCTCCACCCAATCACACACTCCTCCATCTCTTCCTCGCTCTCCAGGGAGCTCTCCGCTGTTGTAAATCTACAATTAGAGCCTCCTGTATTTCCACTGTAGCTTTGACAATAGAGTTAACATATTTGCAAACACACTCAGACCTGCTTTCACAAACCCTGCCTTAGTTAAATATTTAAGCAGCTTTTCTAAAAATGCCTTAGAAAAACACATTACTCATGTGCATCTTAAAACAGAATAATGGCAGTGACGTATAGTTTTTTTTTGTTAAAATAGCTCAAACATGCAATTTAGTCTAGGACCAGCCTTTAGGCTTGTCTGTGAAACCACAGGTCAGACTCATACACAAACTCTCATATGTTTTGCAGATATTCAAGACAATTAAAACAGAAAAGAGACTTTTATGCATAGTACAAGCAAACATAATCATTCAGACAATAACAGAGACATAGGCATTTATTTTTTGTCAAAGTCAGTTCCTGGAGGGCCGCAGCTCTGCACAGTTTTGCTCCAACCCCAATCAAACACACCAGATGCAACTAATCAAGGTGTTTAAGATTCTTTTGAACACCTCGATTATTTGGATCAGCTGTGTTTGATTGGGGTTGGAGCAAAACTGTGCAGAGCTGCGGCCCTCCAGGAATTGACTTTGACACCTATGCTGTAAGATAATGGGAGCCTCCTGTATGATTCAGTAGCTTTTAAAAAGGATTATAATCATTTCAGATTACTGTTGATTTAAATGCTTGGGTGTTTTAAATGGATGTTAAGTAGGTCTATTAGATTAATAGGGTTCCTGTTGTGCTTTTTCCCCACTTTCAGCTCTTAGCACTGTTTATGAACCAGCACAGGCTCTTTGTGAAAACGTAGCCCTATATACATTTCTGGAGATTACGAATTATGTTGCTAGAAGTATGTATGGCTGCATTTCTTTTTTAAAACGAATGCTACAGAATGGTGTGATGCCATTTCTTTTTGCGATTACCAGCTGACCGCTTACCTACATATGGGCAGCTTTCCTGCTGTTACCAGTTTGTCCAGTTAGCTCGCCACGTATGTCGACGGACTTGAGATGCAGAGAGGAGTTGAACACGACAACGGGGTTTGAGTCTGGCAGAGAACAGTTCTAGAAAGTGGGTAAGATAAAAACAGAAGCCAAAAAATAAAATAAACAAGTAAAAAACAGGGTGAGAATGTGGTAAAATCTGAAAACGTGGTAAAATCAGGTGAGGGCTATTCTTTTTCTGGATTGAACTGTCAATCGGTGCCTTTGAAAACACTTGGTTGTGTTTAGAGAAGCAGGAGGGTGGGTCAGTTGATTGGTCAGTCAGTCATTCAGTCAGTCGACAGTGGCCTCTGGTGGATTTTCTCCTAGTACAGCTGGCGTGAATGGCACTCGCAACAGAAATTTGAGATCTGAAAAAGCAAACACAGCGGCCTCTGGTGGATTCGCAAAAACAAAATCTGCAAAAAAGGCATAGCTCCTGGGATGTGTGTGGCGCTCTCCAGAAATGTATATAGTGGTATGTTTTCAGAATGAGCCTGGGTTGTAATGAACTCCCTTAAACACATGAGGATTGTAGTCCTGTGTTTTCTCTTGAGAACACACACGCACACATACATCAAAATATGCAATAATTCTGCACGAGTGAGCAGTTGTGTTAGCGTGTTTTCATTGAGATGCTGTTTCATGGATCTGATATACAGAGTTTGTAAACTTAATTAATTAACTTAATTTAATGCTGTCTGGGATGCACGATGGCGGAGTCGGTAGCATTTTCGCCTCACAGGAAGAAGGTTGCTGGTTCGAGCCTCAGCTGAGTCAGTTGCTGTTTCTGTGTGGAGTTTGCATGTTCTCCCCGTGTTCGTGTGGGTTTCCTCCGGGTGCTCCGGTTTCCCCCACAAGTCCAAAAACTTGTGGTTAAGGTGAATTGGGTAGGCTAAATTGTCCATAGTGTATGTGTGTGAATTAATGTGTATGGATGTTTCCCAGTGATGGGTTGCAGCTGGAAGGGCATCAAGTTGGCGGTTCATTCCACAGTGGCGACCCCAGATTAATAAAGGAACTAAGCTGAAAGGAAAATTAATGAATGAATAATGATGTCTGCTGTTCTCAACGTTTCTGATCTTCTCAATAAACCATGAATCAGGAGTTTGAACTGGTAAGGCTTTAAAACACACGCAGCTGTAAAGGCTCCGCCCTCTTCTGAAAATGAGGCGGGAAGCAGCCACTCATTTGCATTTAAAGACATACAGTTAGGTGGATCTCTCTTTCCAGGCACTCCTGAGGTGTGTTAATACATGGTACATGTTATTTAGATTAATTAAAATAAGAGGACAAGCAATATCAATAACTCAGAACAAAGAGAAGAAAAAGAAGAATGAGAAACAAATAAACCCTTTAAATATCAAACAGCTGTAATAAATGAGGAGCAAAACATAGAAAATTAATACAAGTAATAATAATAATATAATTATACACACACAAACACACACAGACACACACACACACACACACACACACACACACACGTATATAAACATGTATAACATTTACATTTTATTTTAGTGAGTGATAATAACATCGAGACATGGCATTTAGAAGATGTCTAAATTTTACTATGGTATTACCACATTAACGGTTCAGAAAGACACATTGTTGCATCAGGCATTAGTAAAAATTAATAATAAAAAAATTGTTCCAGTGGGAGGAAGGTAAGTTTAGTTGGAGCTGATCTTCCAGCTGAATGTGTGTTTTGAGTTCAGTGCTCTCGGGTGGGTCAGTGCAGTCTAGGGTATAATGCAGTCAGGAAGGAGGTCAGAGATGGACAGACCTCCATAGGAGAACAGCTGTCCAGACCTGCCTTTTCCTCTCTTACTCATCCTGTTTCTCATAGTCTGCAGCTCAGTTTCAGCGGGTGTGTTTGATGAAGATTAGAGCATGTTTCTGTGTGTGAATTGATTTTCTGTCACTGTAGGGAGAGTTTGTCTCGGGTGGAGATGTGTGTGTGTGTTTGTTCAGTGAGCTGTTTCTCTCTGCAGGTTGACATCCCCTTATTTCTCTCAGCCTGTCCTGGTTTTTCTTTTTTTTCTGCGATGACATTTCTTGTGTGAACTTTTGTATGAGCGACTCCTAAAATGCGTTCCGATCTTCATCCAAATCAAACATCCAGTATATGAGGTTTTTCCAGGTGGAAATGAATGTTGGGTGGGACTTGATTTTATTGACCAGGATTTTATTAGATTTTTTTTATGACAGCTGATTATATTAAAGTTTAGAATGATTATACTTTTGTTCTATACAGTGAACGTCATAATACTGTTAAATATTGCTACAGTTCAGTTCAAATAATGCATATTTTGATATATTTTAAAATGTTGAAACTTATTTATTCCAAAGCTACATTTTCATTTTCTACATCTCAGGACACTTCAAAAGTAAAGTTTAAGATTTTTTTTTTATATATATATAAAATATATATGTATGTATATATATACATATATATATATATATATATATATATATATATATATATATATATATATATATATATATATATATATATATATATATATATATGTATATATATATATATATATATATATGTATATATATACATATATATATATATGTATATATGTATATATATATATATATATATATATATATATATATATATATATATATATATATATATATATATATATATATATACATATATATATATATATATATATACATATATATATATATATATATATATATATATATATATATATATATATATATATGTACATATATAAAAAAAATTCTTAAACTTTACTTTTGAAGTGTCCTGAGACACTGAATATATGTATAATATATATGTATAATATATATAATATAATATATATATAATATATATAATATATATATTAATGTTAAAACAGCGTTTTGCTGCTTAATACTTTACTAGAGACAGATTTTTTATTCAAAAAAAAATTTTTTTATTATTTTTATTTGTTGAAATTTTGAAATAACACTTTTTTAGACTTATAAGTATTGTAATTTAGTTTAATTTCATTTACTTTTATTTTTTCTTTTATAAATCTTATTTTTAGGGACTAATTAATGCAGCCTTGATAAACATTATTAGAAAGCAGACATTTTAAACAAACTTTTATATATATACTGTATATACACACAAACATATTTCTATGTACACACAAAGCAATGGACACAATTAATAGACTGCTTAAAAATTCACAAAGAATTTTAAAATAAATTTGAAAAGTTTATATGAGTTTAGTAACATCTAAAAACTTACTCACCCCATATAGCAGGGATTCTCAAACTTTTCAGCCTGCAACCCCCAAAATAACAATGCCAGTGACTTGTGAGCCCCACATTCCATGGAGGTGGTTATAAATATACAAATGTTGCACACACAACGATACGTCAGTACCTGAATGAGAGACCACATTGGAAAGCTAGGTTGCTACTGGAAGTGGTGTTAACCTGTGGTCTGTGTGAGTCCTAAAGCCCCAGTATAGTTAAAGTGACTCTATACTGGTCAGTGAGTGCCGTCTTTCGGATGTGACGCTAAACCGCGATCCCGACTCTCTGTGGTCGTGAAAAATCCCAGGATGTCATTCGAAAAAGAGTAGGGGTTTAACCCCAGCATCCTAGCCAAATTTGCTCACTGACCTGCCAACAATCACCATATCATACCTGCCAACAATCACCATATCATAATTGGCTTCATCACTCTGTCTCCTCTCCACCAGTCAGCTTGTGTGTGGTGTGCAATCTGGCGCAATATGGCTCCCGCGCATCATCCAGGTGGATGCTACACAATGGTGGTGGATTAGGAGATTACCCCCCCAATGTGTAAAGCGCTTTGAGTGTCTAGAAAAGCGATATATATTGTAAGGAATTATTATTATATTCAGGCAGTCCGCTGGGTCTTAAAAAGCCTTAAAACTAAATTTTAGACCTTAAAAAGTCTTAAATTTACTGAAATGTTTTGTTGTGTCTTAATTCATTTTAAACAGGTTTTAGTTGTGTAAGTAAAGCTACCCAATCAGGCCTCCATTCATCAATCACCAACAAGTTTTTTATTGCAAAGAGATACAATTTACAATAGCTGTTCAGCAATTTCTCCAAATTAAATTCCCTATTTCCCAAGGAAAAGAAATCAATTACACACTTCCTCACGATAATAACAGAGTAATAAATCCCTTTACGTGATCTTTCATTCATACTAAAACTATTTGCAGTAAGGGGAGTAGACATAATATTTATAAATAGGCATAAAACTTAAGGTTTTATAACAGAAATGCATTAGGTTGAATAGTTATACTCGATCAATTTGGACCAAAAGCCAACAAATATAGATTTCTGATTATTTATTTAATTGTAACACAATAAATATACTTTTCACAAACTTGTCATTTAAAAAAAATGTATAAATAATAGAAATATTATGTTAAAAAAGTGTATACAACTGGAGTTTTCTTGTTTTCACACATTAAAATGTGTCACTAAGAAATAATACAAAGCTTTTTTGCTTGTGGAAAGCAAAAAAAGTCTCAAATTTAATTCAAATTGGTCTTGAAAGGGTCTTAAAAAGTCTCAAATTTGACTTGATGAAACCTGTGAAACCCTGTATACTTTTACAATGTAAGATGATTTCATAAATCGCTTTCTCTGTGCCTGCAGTTGTCGGGAGGCTGCGAGCAGACGGTGGTCCTGCAGGATTTTGTGGCGGGGTCTGTGGGTGAGCTGAGCATTCAGTCGGGTCAGACTGTGGAGCTGTTGGAGAGGTCTGGAGAGCGGCCGGGCTGGTGTCTGGTGCGCACTACCGAACATTCGCCCCCTCAGGAGGGTCTGGTTCCCAGCAGCACCCTATCGGTGTCTCACTCGCGCAGCAGTGTCGACATGGACTGCTTCTTCCCACCTGGGAAAGGTGAGTCACGCTAAGCTACACCGCCTACAAAAAAAGAGATCATCTATCAGTTTCTAATGCCTGCATTAAACCTCTTGCTTAAAAAAACGCAAAACTCCCACGCTGTAAACCCTAATGTTGTCTTTACTTAAACAATTAAGTAAAGTTGACTAAACATAACTTAAAATTTAGCATGGTCCTATCACTTAACAATATGAGTTAATTTATCTTATGTACTTTGAAAATGCATAAACTTAAGATTTCAAGTGTAGTGAGCTCAAAATCATAATTAATCCTTTGAAAAAAATAGGTCATTTTCACAAATGCAGTTTTGACTGTAAAATTCTAATATGTGCAACCTTTTAAGTGCAAGGTCTTCTTTTAAATCAGAAAACAAATGGCTTCAGGTATAATTATACATCATAATGTGAATAAATGGCTACTTATTTTTAGTTTGAAATTTATTTAAACATTCTTTGCACACAAAAAACTTAGTACAAAATTTGGTGAACTGAACAATTTAAGTATAGTCTACAAAACCGGCAAGTTAAATAAACTTAAATATGCAAGTTTTAGGAGACTCCAATACTCAATTATATTGAGGCAACGAGTTTACTCAATTAATTTAGTTCAGTCAACTTATTAGGGCTGCACCATTCGAAGTAGTACGGACTATAATGCGGTCAGATTTTTATAATGCTAATTTGGTCTGCAAATATTTGAAAGAAGATTCTTGTGCTCATCTTTGTTTTGGCAGATGAGTTTAATTTAAATTAATACTAATTGGTTACACTTTACAATAAAAGTGTATTAGTTAATGCATTAGCTAACATGAATTAACAGTGAACAACACATCTGTTATGTATTAGTAAGCTAACATTAACAAAGATTGTATTTCTGAATAATAGTTGTAGTTCATTATTAGTTCATGTCAACTAATGTATTATATAACGGATTCATATTTGTTTATTTAACATTTAAAAAGATTAAGTAAGACTGAATAGAAGTGTTGTTGACTGTTAATTTCTGTTAACTAATGCATTAACTAACATTAACTAATACGCCCATAAGTGTTACCTCCCTGCAGGCACAGGACGTCATCATGACGTCATATTGACGTTGTACCTCAATGTACCCCATCGTGGGGACGTTGGATTTTGTTTGGAAATGAAAATCGGGTTGACGTCAGAACCCAACGTCAGGCCGACGTCAATGTCAAACTAAAATCAACTAAATATCAACATCTAATCATGTGACACCTTGACGTTGTGTGGACTTTACCACTATGACGTCTATCAGACATTGAATTTTGGTCACTTTCAAACATAACCTAAAATCAACCAGCTATCAACGTAATTTGACGTCATTATTGGCAACAAAATATGGTTGTCCTTAAGTGCTGGCTAGACATTGAATTTTGGTCACCTGACGTCATGACCTAAACCTAACCTAATATTAACGTCTTATGATGTTGTGTGCCTGCTGGGCTAATCATTATAGTTTTTGAAATGAATTATGATTAAATCACCCTTAATACAACTCCCAGTTTCTGCTAATAATATATTATTGTTATTGCATATATTATAATTTTGGATTAGAATATGGGGCCTTTGAGTCAATTAAATGTTTGTTATTTATTATTATTATGCAATAACTATTTTTTATTTAGCAATACAAGCTATTTTAATATTTTAATGTTAAAAATGTATAGGTTGTTTTCACATGACTTCATTGAAGACGTGCGAAATTCAGATGAAGGGCAGGAAGTGATTTTTCTACATAGAAATCGCTATCAGAACATCGAAATGTTTCTGTTTTATGTTGTTCATAATTGTTTAAATCGGCCAAAATAACAAGTTCTGAACAGCTTTTATAGACATCTGAATGTTTTTGCTCATAAAAGGTGGAAAGTTCAAGAAACTGGCTAAAAATCGGAAGAAAAGCCGGCATGTAAAAAACATTCTTCCAATACATCCGTGAGTACAAACATTTTTGAACGCGATAATTTGTTTGACAGCACCAATATAGCTACAGGCCTAGCTAAGTGTATAAATATCTTAATGTGTTATATAAAACCAGATACAAACACCACCACACATATAAAAAATTCATAACATAAATAATGCCGTAATCGCTGTAATGAAATCTCCATTTTATTTTGCAATAATCCTCTTTATTCTTAATATTAGTCTTTATTGGCATTTCATCAGAATAAACAAGCGTAACGTGAACATTGAGATGCGCAGAATGTTTGTTGATCGACAGAGTGAAAAAGAAACCCTTGCGACAAAACTAGACGGTTATTATTGTGGAGCACTTTTCCCCTCTTACAATAACAAATAAATAAATAATAATTCAGACTATGTGTCCACGCTTTTATACGCTTTCATCTGTTATTACATGATGTCTAGAAGAAATCAGCATGGGGAAAACTATAGAAATTTATAACAAACATGTTTTTTAACTGCATAGTAAAGTGTATAATGTGTATAACTCTTTGTTAACGCATACTACAGAATACTGTAACATAGTAAACTGATAAACTGTAATAAATAATTCAAAGTGTAAACATGTTTATTGCTACAGTTGTATTGTAGGACAGCATCAATATAATTACTACGACAGTTTATTTCAAGTAATTATCTATAGGATGCTTCCAAACAATATACTATTTACTATGGTATTTTTCATGTAACATAATAGCTTATACAGTATCTACCACCTCGATGACAGGCAAATATATGCTAGTTCAGTTGAAAACTCGGCCCTCTTCATGATATAAGGATCATACCCAACATATGCGCTTAAATTCTATTTATATCTCCTTTGAAATATGAATGGCAAAAATCTGGACTTTCCTCTGTGTCTCCCATTCAGTTTTTTACCTCCTGCCCTCCATCTGAATTTCGCACATTACCGGAACCATGTAATTGAAAACAACCTATTTAAATATAAGACAATAGTACTTAAATTTTAAAAAACAAATACTAAAATGCAATAAATATGAACTTATAGTACTTGACATTCCTACTTTTGCTACACTGAATGCTAAAGAGCAGCCTAAGCATTCTGTTCCATATTACTTTTGTGTTCCTCTGGAAATAAAAAAGCCCTGCAGGTTTGAAAGAAAGCTTAAGTAGATGATGAGAGAATCTTGATGTCAGGACGGTCTCTTCCTTTAAGCTGTTGTACACGTGTCCGCAGCTCTGAACAGCACGTGCTCTGCTTCTTCCAGGGGAGTCAGGAGGAACAGACAGGGTTTGATCAGTAATTAGCGGGGTGCTTGCGATGCTGCGAAATGCTTGTGTCATGCATGCTTTGATCCAGCTCGGGGAGCTGTGTGTGTGTTTGGTGGAGTTTCAATGCAGGGACTCTCACAGACATCTGAGATGGCTCAACAGTAGAACCACAATGAATCTGTGCACGGCTATTTTACTAGACTTTTACTGTAACTTTTATGGTCTTTTCAATAGTCTGTTAAGTTTATTTACATTACATTTATTCATTTAGCTGATGTTTTTATCCTAAGTGACTTAAAGGGGTGGTCCACTGTGATATTTTAAACTTTAGATGATAACATAAACAACATCTCTGAATGTAATACGCTCAAAGTTCAATGCAAAGGGAGACATTGGCTTTTACAGCAAAGGCTACAGCAGACTACAGAAAAATACATCTGGGTTAATAAGATAATAAACCTTTCAGGTTACATGCATACACCCCACGCAGCGAAGGGACATGGTCAGAGGCGCTGTAATGTTACAGCAGAGAAAGCTAAAATGCCGTCCAAACGCTGCTATTTCCACAGAGCTTGTTCTGTTTCTGTATTTGGGTTTCTACTTCCAGAATCTCTCAGTTCAGTGCTTGGTTAGGCTAGCAACTCCTTAAAGAAGGAGCAGCTCCAACCATAATAGAAGAAGCTGTGTATTGTGAGCCACAACCTGTAATTGTTTTTATTTGTTAAAATTGATCTATTACATGCATAGTTTCCCAGTGATGGGTTGCAGCTGTAAGGGCATCCGCTGCATTAAACATATGCTGGATAAGTTGGTGGTTCATTCCGCTGTGGCGACCCCAGATTAATAAAGGGATAAAACAGCCGAAAAGAAAATTAATGTAAGTAATTAAGTTATGTGTATTTATATAGCGCATTTATTGTGTATGGTCATACACCCAAAGCGCTTCACAATCATGAGGAGGGTCTCTCCACACCACCACCAGTGTGCAGCAAACACTTGGATGATGCGACGACAGCCACAGGACAACAGCACCAGTGCACTCACCACACACCAGCTATAGGGGGAGTAGAGAGACAGTGCCAATTCAGTGGATGGGGATGATTGGGAGGCTGGTAAGGGCCGATGCAAGCAGGGCTTATTCTATGATTTTCAGTTTATGGGGCTCTCAGAATTTTATTAGGGATTAATAAAAATAAATAATAGTAGTAATAATAAACTGTATTGAAACTAAAATGTTTGGCTATTATGATGTTGTATACAGGGGCTTAGCGGACATTTTAAAAGTGGGGGGGTGGCTGTATGAGATCATATGTTCATGTTATTATTAATCACCTGTTTCTAAATGGTCTGTCTCTAAAAGTTAGGGGGACGGATCCCCCCGTCCCCTCCGGTTGTTACGCCCCTGGTTGTATAGTAACTTAAAAGCAGTATTCCACTGTATAGCATAGAGAGGTATAACATTTGAGCACCGAATGAGCCAAATACAAATCTTTCTGATTACACACACACACTTGTTTGCTCTACAAGCACAAAATTAGGGGGATCTCTCCACACCACCACCAGTGTGCAGCATCCACTTGGATGATGCGACGGCAGCCATGGGACAACGGAGCCAGTGCGCTCACCACATACCAGCTATAGGGGGAGGGAAGAGTAATAGAGCCACTTCAGTGGATGGGGATGATTGGGAGGCCGGTAAGGGCCGATGGAGAGAATTTGGCCAGAGTTACACCCCTACTCTTTACGAGAAGTGTCATGGGATTTATAATGACCACAGTGAGTCAGGATCTCGGTTTAACGTCTCAGCCGAAAGACAGTGCTCACTGACGCTTTAGTGTCCCCTTCACTTTACGAGGGCATTAGGACTCACACAGACCGCAGGTTGGGCGACCCCTGCTGGCCTCACTAACATCACTTCCAACAGCAACCTAGTTTTCCCATGTGGTCTCCCATCCAGGTACTGACCAGCCTTAGCCCTGCTTAGATTCAGTGAGTAACCAGTTTTGGGCTGCAGGTTGATATGGCTATGGCTGTGAATGAATGAAGGAACATGCATAGTGTCTAGTATTAATATATGTGTATGTTTGTAGCGAGGACATAAACAAGGAAATAAACAATGGGAAATGCTGTTTGGCACCGTTAACAATTTAGCTGCAAATTCATATTTATCCATCAAACCGCTGTAAACACCCACAATCTTCACCAGCGCTGCAGTGTCTTTCTATGCGGACACCTCAGGTTTTTCCATTGCTCGCTGTGTGCTTGAGCAGGAAACGCGTGTTACGTCAGTCGCTTCTTTTTCATTCTTCAATCAAATGAAAGCACTGCAGGGTTTCTGTTGAGGTGACAGCAGGGTTTGTGTTGTCAACGCGACTACGGCGAACTTTTAATGATGAGGAGAGACTTGTGGTCGCTGTTTCAAGTTATCCAGAACTGTATTACTTTACAGATCTAGAATATCACAATATTATTAAAAATTACAATTATAACATTGACAGCAACATGACTTGCACACAATACGGGTTAGCTGATTCAGTCGTTTCCTAGTGACATACAAAAGAGCACCGCGCTTCTTTTTTTCTTGTCAACAGAAAGGCAGTGCGGTGCACCTCGCGTTTTTGGAACGGAAAGGCGTGTTCTTTGTAATCGGCCCCTAAATGTGCAACATATTTGTTAACTCTCTGGACAGTAACACGTGCAAACACACGTGTCTATAGATGTATTTTGCCAAAGAAGCAAAATGAAAGAAGGATATTTCTGGTCTGTTTGACACAAATGAGTTGACATAAACCAGCGCTGATGCTGATGGCCTCTGTACTGCATGGAGCCGCTTCATAAACTCAACAAACAGGTTATTGATGATTTAGTGTACAACCAACAAACCAACCTTTTTCCATTTGGAAAATTACAGTTATTAATAGTTCTTATATAATATCAGTTTTTAAAATAGCCTACATAATCTACCAATCAAACAAATCCAAAGATTTGAGGTAGCCTGATATTTTTATTTGACGGAAGAAAAAACATGATTGGACAAACAGCAGACCCTCAGCCTCCTCCACTGTACCAGCACCATCTTCTGGTCCAAATGTCTTAAAAAGAAAGAGTTTGCAGGACTTTGCTTACAACTCATGAAAAAAATTTTAAAATAAGTGATAATGGCCTTGATTTCATTTGTAATCTTCAGTTTAGCAGTTTAGGTCTTTAGCACTTTGAGCACTTGTTATTTAAGCACTTGTTATTGTTAAAAACACATTATTTGACATAGTACTTTTAAATAAATGATGCAAAGCATAATCATAAAGAGAGTCTATCTCATTCTCATTTTACCAGTTTTTTAACTTTAAGCTTTTTAAACACTTTAAGCTCTTGTTACTTTTTTGTTATTAGCGTCAATATTTGAAGTAAGTCCTTCTGTGCAGTTTCTCTCCAAACCTCATCACTCCCACCCCGAAGTTCATGCTCAGGATTTTTTTTTTCTTTAACCCCTGTAAATATTTGCATGATAAATATGGCCTCATATTGAGTCAATCACATTTACACACTGCCTCCGAAAATACGACCTTTGCAGATTAATGTCTTGATAAAGAAATGAGTTTTTCTTCCTATGCAATCTCAGGATTGGATGGATTCAGTAATTCCTTTTTAGATGAGAAAAGGCAACAAATTCATTGAAGACATTTGAATTCTTTCTTAATATATGAATTAATATGCACCTGACTGAATGTGCAAGGTTTCTGTGTGTGACACATTTTTAGGATAGCAAAAATAAATAAAACAAATACAAAAATGTCGGAGAGTTCATGCTTTAGGCCAGGGCCAGGAAGGTGCAGCTTTGGTTCTTGGGTCAGCGTGGCGTTAAAGTGTTTCCTTAAGGCCCCATACTGTCTCAAGAGGAACTATCTGTATTGTAGTCCCTTGACTTCCTGTTGTCTCCCTGCACTGCACTTCCTGCACATTTTTAAACATCCCCAGCAGAGCCTCTGGGCTCACGACTGCTCAGGCCAGCAGCTAAGAATAGACTGGAGAAAGGGGAGACTTTTCCAGGTAGCTTTCAAGAAAAATAAATCATCAGCAAACAACCGAAGCAGTGACAGGTCAAGATGACTACTGAACTATGACAAGCTGTCTTTAACTATTGACATGGAATTCTTTAAGATACTTCTTTAAGGTTTTTTTTTTTGGACATACACAAATAAAACATATATGTATGAAGAATAAATATTGTATTCAACCTTTATGCTAAAACCCTTATTCTAAAACATCACAGTTTTCATTTACATCGACTTTAAAGTGATACAAAAATAAACTCTAACTTAAACTGCTGATTTGCTGACCTTCAGATCGTCCAAGAAGATTATTTTCTCCAGTAGAGCATTAAAGTTTTATTTTTTTTTCTGAAACCTTGTCCTTGGTTATTCATATTAGTAATAATAAAATGTTATTTTATTTAATGCCACCATTCTGTACACCCTTAGTTGTCGTACAAATTACACATTAAGTAATCAGTAACAATTAATAAACAGTTCCTCCTGGATCGCTGAAGTTATCGCTAAACCAAACTCTGCAAAATTTTGTGGATCTCACTTTTTTTTTTTAAATGCTGTGGATTTTCTGTAAATTCGGAATGTACATGCTTTCAATGACGTCATCATGACAAGGATTCACCCACCAAAAAGGCCATGTTAAAGCTAATAACCTTCGATAACCGTGATTTTACACACATGAATATACACTACCTGATAAAAGTCTTGTCGTCGATCCCAGGTGCAATTTTTCAGATGAATGATCTATTGAACTGCATCCCAATCATCACAAATACTGCAGAAGACCTATTGGAACCCGCAGGGACCCAAATTCTCAGAGAAATCAGTCAAGTTTGGTGAAGGAAAAATCATGGTTTGGGGTTATATTCAGTATGGGGGCGTGCGAGAGATCTGCAGAGTGGATGGCAACATCGACAGCCTGAGGTATCAAGACATTTGTGCGGCGCATTACATTACAAACCACAGAAGAGGGCAAATTCTTCAGCAGGATAGCGCTCCTTCTCACACTTCAGCCTCCACATCAAAGTTCCTGAAATCAAAGAAGATCAATGTGCTCCAGGATTGGCCAGCCAGTCACCATACAAAAACATTATTGAGCAAGGAGGTGATGGAGGAAGTATTGATGATGAATCCAAAGAATCTTGATGAACTCTGGGAGTCCTGCAAGAACGCTTTCTTTGCCATTCCAGATGACTTTATTAATAAGTTATTTGAGTCATTACAGAGATGTGTAGATGCAGTCCTCCAAGCTCATGGGAGTCACAGACGATAATAATTCTTTTTCCACTGCAGCATGACTTTATATTCTATACTGCACATTATTTCTGTTAAGTGACAAGACTTTTGTCTAAGTAAAGCAGACCTTACTGTCTTAATGAAATAATTAAAAATCAGGACATGATCATATTTTTTTTTGGTAAAATAAGTGTAATCTAGAGGCCTTTGCCTTTCATATAAACCACTTCTGATACCAAATGATTAACTAGAAGTCAAGTTAATATTTGTTGTTCCTAAAACTTGGATAGATGACAAGACTTTTGTCATGTAGTGTAGTAGGTGGCAGAATATACTTTTATGCTGGTCTGTAATTCTGCATTTAACCAGAAGAAGAAGTCACCGCATATTAAATATGAGTAAAATTACAAAGTAGCACTGACCTACAAATATTTCTCTGAAAGAGTCATTTAAATACAGATTTGTTGCGGGTACACCACATAACACAGGCATGGTGTCACACCTCTTTCACAAGGTTTATTTTTAATATGTTAATGAGTTTATTTATTATTTAGTTATAAAATAATACATATAAAATAACACTTAATTTCATTATTTCATAAGTTACAGAACCCAAAGTCTGGGTCTAGGAGTAATAAATAATATATGTAATAAAAACTTTTGTCTGTGGTTTATTTTTTTACAGAAAATAGCAAACAGCAAATATTGCCACAAATTTGAAGAAAAGACGCAGCAAAATCAGTCATTATCATTCATTCATTCATTTTCTTTTTAGCTTAGTCCCTTTATTAATCAGCAGAATGAACCGCCAACTTATCCAGCATATGTTTTACACAGCGGATGCCCTTCCAGCTGGAACCCATCTCTGGGAAACTTCCATACACACTCATTCACACACATACACTACGGAATTTAGCTTACCCAATTCACCTATACCACATGTCTTTGGACTTGTGGGGGAGACCGGAGCATCTGAAGTAAACCCACGCAAACACGGAGAGAACATGCAAATTCCACACAGAAATGCCAACTGACCCAGCCGAGGCTCAGACCAGCGACTTTTTTGCTGTGAAGCGATTGTGCTACCCACTGCGCCACCGTGACGCCCATCAGTCATTTTAGGCCGCAAGAAACAAAAAAAAGTCCTGCAAAGTCCTGGTGGAACAAAATATATCATCGTCTGTGTTCAACAGGGGTAAGAAACTCAAACAGGTTTGAAACAAGCAGTGGATGAGTAAATGATGACAGAATTCATCACTTTAATTATCGCTTTGTTGCTCCTGATGATACATTTAAGGTTTTGTGAAGCACAGCAATCAGTGTTTGCAAGAAACCAAGCATTATTGACTACATTATTATCTTTAATTCACAATCTGTCTACAAACAGTTTGGAGTAATGTCTGATTTACATAGGATTTATTCATTTGAACCAGTTCTTTTTAATGAACCGGTATTGGCACCTCCTCGCTTTTGCAAATGAATGTTTTGAAAACATGATTATAAAACCATTATTTACAGCAACACATCAAGGACTTGTTCACTTTCATTTTCAGATTTAATCTTTATCCTTTCACTTCTTTTACACCTTTCCGAACAAATGTAATACTCTGATTTGATTTAGGACACTATTAAAATAAGTTATACATAAAACCCTGCACAGAAATGCAAATGGGCAATTTAAATGTGTCCTGTTGTTAAATGTTCACTGTAAACAATGTCAGTTTTACAATAATAATACCTTCTATTTGCTTGTAATGTAACACAAAACACTACTATTTGGCAATAAATCACTGTAGAGACAGTAACAGTTGAAGTCAAAATTATTAGCCCTCCTGTGAATATTGATTTCTTGTTTTCAAATATTTCCCAAATGATGTTTAACAGAGCAAGGATTTTTTATTTATTTATTTGTTTTCACCTTTATTGGATAGGACAGTAGAGAGTATTGACAGGAAAGTTTGGGGAGTAGATAAGAGGGGAAGGATCAGGATAGGACCTCGAGGTGGTAATCGAACTCGGGTCGCCGTGAGCACCGGAATGCATGTGTTGACGACAAGGTCGATATTATTAGCGCCCTCAAGCAATATATAATTTTTTTTTATTGTCTACAAATAAAAATCATCGTAATACAATGACCCTAACTTAACTAACCTAGTTACCTAGTTAAGACTTTAAATTGCACTTTTTATAGGGCACCTATGATGAAAATCAATTGTTAGCTGTTTGGACAGAACTATGTGTAGCTATAGTGTGTCCACAGTCATATTATAGTGATATAAACCCAATAAGTCTCTTCTTTAAAATTTCCTGACCTTAAAATAGGACCCAAATCCCAGTGATTTTGAGGCCCACTGCGACGTAACGTAGGAGTGTGATTTTTATTAGTTTTATAAGTTTAAAATGTTTTTAAGATGGAGCATGTATATAATAAAGACAATGAAATTGCTACTTCTAGTATACTATAATCCTTGACCGATATAATCACCACAGCCGCATGGTGTAAACTCTGCAACAACATTTGTGTGAGACTCATCATTACAGAAAGGCTTTAATAAACTCCATCACAAATACATCAAATAAACTTACTTGGTCTTGATTAATGAGCTGTATTTCAGCTTTATCCGAGTCTTCCTCTATCACTGACTGCTGTTTATCTGACGTAAGGCAGGAAAAGCAGACATGCACGTGGGAATGGTGGACGGGGAGAAACAGCTCATTTGCATTTAAAGCCACAGGCTACAAAAACAGCTTCACTATACTCAAGCCTGGTTTAGACTCGACGCGTCCACTTGTCCGTGTGAGTGCGCGCTGCGAATGTGACGTCATCTGAGAGTTTGCGGATGTTCGCTTTGGGTTCGTGCGACATGATTTCGGCTGGCGGTGCACACGGCATGTTTTGAGACTCAAGCGATCAGAATATGAACCACTTTTAAGAGATTTTGTCTGAAACAGTATGACTGTACACACATCTTTATGACCCGTGATCAGAGAGATAACCAGATGATCAATAATTCTTGGCAAGAAATTGCAACAGCCAAGGGAAAGGAGGAAAGTTTTTGTTAAAAGGTTTGAGAAAAACCTGAAGGATAAGTTTATTAAAACCAAAAGAGGCCATGGCAAAAGTGGAGACCCAGGTACACAATTACAGAAATATGTTTTTTCACCAGTCATAGCTTTTACACTGATGTATTTTGCTTAATTTTGAATTAAAACAATTTAATAGTTACAAAACTATAATGAAGTCGCAGAATTATTTCTTTGAAAACTGGAAAGGAATATTTAAACCTATCGGTTATAATATACTGATGCCCTGTTTCTCTGGGCTTTATTGGTGTAATCACGTTGGACCATTATTGCCCTTTTAGCATAAGTATAGGACAGAAACTAGCCAGACAATAATGTGTGAATTGTGGAGCGGGCTAAATCTAAAAAACATCTGTATTTTTTGGTAAGTGGGCTTTTTTGCTTTTATTTTTGCGATATTAAAACGTATATTTGTAGAGCAACCCATGTTATGTTGTCATTAATATTTTAATAAATTGTAATAACGTATAACTGTCCGAGATATGAACAAAAGCAAGTTATGACCAATAATTATTTGCTAGAAATTGCAACAGCAGTGGGAAAGGAGGAAAGTTTACATTAAAAAGTTTGGAAAAACCTGAGGGATAAGTTTGTTTATGCCAAAAAAGGGCACGGCAAAAGTGGAGACCGAGGTGCGTGCACAGTCAGCGGAGGTACGCGATGCGGCGCCAGGCGAAAGTATAATTCCAGCTTCAGACACCAAAATGGGTAGATTCTGGAGGCTATAATAAATTATCTGGTGGGTATTTTGAGCTGAGACTTCATAGACACATTCTGGAGACACCAAAGGCTCCTCTTACATCTTGTAAACGGTGTAAAATAGGTACCCTTTAAGCTGAATACTAGTATCTTAAAAAATCCCTAGTAAAATATTCTGTACTGTCATCATGACAAAGATCAGATTATTAGAAATGAGATTTTAAAACTATTATGATTAGAAATGTGTTAAAAAAAATCTTCTTTCCGTAAAACAGAACAGAAAAAAAAGGCAGGGGGTATACTTCAGCTGTAAATTCAAAAGTATTTATTCATTGTATTATTCATTTACTGCAAATTGTCCACCTCTTTATCTGCAACACATAAGCAGAAGTTCATGCATCCCGAAAAGGTACCGTCAAAAATATCAGCAAGCATTAAAACTTCAACTGGCCGTACAGTTGAACATATTTGAGTGGAATTTGGCAGCATGTGACACTCATCGAACTCAAGTTGTATTAAATTATCCCACTTATTTGCTCTACGCCTATCTATAGCATTGAGTAACAGTGGGGTGTTTGTGTGTGTGCTGCTCTATTTCTGATGCAACCGGATAATGATAAACAGGGAGTAATGTTTTGTAAGATGGAAAGATTTCAGTCAGGCGTGGAGGATTCTGTTCAAACAGACTGTTCACTGCACGCTAAGCTACACTTCATTCTGAT
>NC_079440.1:11845363-11955363 GCF_903798145.1 Danio aesculapii
ATCAGTTATTAGAAATGAGTTATTAAAACTATTATGTTCAGAAATGCCTCGAAAAAATTTTCTCTCCACTAAACAGAAATTGGGGGAAAAAAATAAACAGGGGGGCTAATAATTCAGGGGGTTTAATAATTCTGACTTCAACTGTATCTTATGAATAACACTAGTTCATGGGAGTTGCATGAGATCTCCTGCATGTTTGAAGAAAATGAAACAGCCATATTTTAAAAATCCTGTTATTTTTGCTAAATAAAAAAAGATGAAACATATCGGACTGTTGAGAGATTGGTCTACCTTAAAAAATTGACACAAAACCTAATATTGTCAAGCTTCTCCAGCCTCTGTGTTTATGAATGAGCTAGAAATAGAAAAGGTGATGTTTAGCGGCTGTTCCATCGAATTTAACCACATTTGCATTCGCCCAGTTCTGGACAATGTTGATCGAAGGCGTTTTCAACCACCTTTGAAAGTGGTCAAATGGGACAAGTTAAAAAACGTTTCACACTATCTCACACACTTAGCATTGTCCACCTATGATCGGATCGACAAAAATGCATCTTAAAACCATGTGTAAACAGGGCCTCAGTTACTAATACAGTCAGCCGCTCTAATGACTTCACTGTAAAAAGTGCTGGGTTCCACACAGTTCCTTGATGTTATCCCAACAAAAATCAATTAAGTTAACTTAATCGTTTTTATAAATTGATGTGGATCGAACAAAAAACAATTAAGTTGTCCCATATAAAACTGAAGAATTGTGTTGTATCAACTCATTTTAAATAAGCAGTTTCAACGAGCAGCAAAAGTCATTTTGAGTGTTGATGGAAACTCACTTAATTTGCATTTGTTGTTTTGTTTTATTTATTTATTTATTTATTTATTTATTATGTATTTATTTATTTTTTTTGCTTTGAAAATATTTTATTTACATTACGATGGAAGCTTGGCAAGTAAATGCTTACATAGTGTGAACAAATTTTAACTAGCTGTACTATACAGGTAAAGCGTGAGACATTCCATAAACTGACGTTGCATTTAATCTGTGAATTTCTTTTTGAGTTATTTCATGTAAAGTGAGAATGTATGAAAACATGTTTCCGATGAGGGTTAAGCATGTGCATTGGTTAAAACAAAGCTGTATTTGTTCCATACACATGCATGCCAAACCAGAGGAGCCAGATCAAACCGGAATGTTTGGTGTAAATGCTGTGAGTGCTATGGAAATGGCAATTTCTGGTTAACCAATCGCTTCCATCTATTACGACAGCATTATTGTAGAATAGCATACAGTTCTCGATTCTACACAGGTTCTTATTTTGAAATAATAAAAAAATTATAATAATACATATTTTTGTATAGCACATTTCCTACTTAACATGTACCTCAAAGTGCTTCACAAGCATAAACAAATATTAAAAACAACATCAGTATCAAGTAAAATATAAAAACGGATTAGCAAATACAGAAAACAAAGTATAAGCAAATAGAACAAAATAAACAACAAATATACTCGCACATGTACACATTTTTCCACGCACATATATATACATGTACGTGTATATACTGGTGAAGTCAACGGAGAGAAGATTTTTTGAACACATTTCTAAACATAATAGTTTTAATACTTTAACAGTTTAACTAGATATTTTTCAAGACACTTTTATACAGCTTAAAGTGACATTTAAGGGCTTAACTAGGTTAATTAGGTTAACTTGGCAGGTTAGTGTAATTAGGCAAGTTATTGTATAATGATGGTTTGTTCTGTAGACTATCGAAAAATATATAGCTTAAAGAAGCTAATAATTTTGACCATAAAAGGATGTTTAAAAAATTTTAAAATTTCTTTTATTCTAGCCAAAATAAAACAAATTAGACTTTCTCCAGAAGAAAAAATATTATCAGACATACTGTGAAAATTTCCTTGCTCTGTTAAACATTATTTGGGAAATATTTAAAAAAGAAAAAAAATCAAGGGGGGGCTAATAATTCTGACTTCAACTGTATTTACATACATACATACAGTACATACATACATACATACATACATACATACATACATACATACATACATACATACATACATACATACATGTATATATGAAGAATTCAGATGCAAAACCCTCTAAATCAATCAGACCTCTTTTCTTGAAAATGAGCATTTTCTATCAGGCTCCTCTGATTAGGTTCAGAAGTTTCATTTTATATCTAATGATAAGGTTATTAGGTAGTAAATAAAATACCTTTTTGCAAAATGTCACTTTAGACAATTCTTTGGTTTTTAACAAGGTAAATTTTCTTTTGTGTCAAAACCAGCTAAATCCACTAGTGCTTTTTATGCAAAACCCTCTAATTCCACCTATTGGAACAAGACATTGTATTTAGTTGAAAATCACTAAAGACGTAATAGTAATACAAATAATGTATAGTTTTATACATTATATTTATCTTTTAAAAATAGCTTACATTAGCAAATAAAACACAAGGTAGGCCTACTGGGCAAAAAAGGGATGCCTCTCAGGTAATTCATTCAGTCTCACCATACTTAAGGTCTTGGTCTCTTGTTTATTCTCATAGCATCCATGTGGGATAAAATAACGGCATCTTAACTCTGTCTTTTGTGAAATGCAGTTGCCGTTTAATGTATAGTAAATCAGACTCATTCAAAGTAGCAAAGAAGCATGCTACACTTCTGATTGTACATTGTATTTTCTTTTTCTTATAATGCTTAGTTTTGAGCTAAGGGACGTTTTCATTTGCCATTCACTGACAGTCGGACAGGTCATCCAGTTCATCAAAGTCCGTCTTTTAAAATCGAAAGCGGAGTAGCCTAAAACAGTCTCTTTACTGAAGTCGGCGTATGAGCGTGCCGTTACATTGAAAACATACGATTTGATGCGCGCCCTCTGATTGGTTCTTGGGATATAGCGGCTTTTGCTGTCAAAGGCATGCAGCGTTTAGCGGCTTTTGCCAACAAACTGTTATTTCTGAATAGGCTGATGCTGCGATTTATATGATTAGAAGCAAATCTATTTGTTGATGGTGTACTACGTGCCTAAAGCATTCGCCCAATGTCATTATCTCATTTTTGGCAGAAGTGGCGTTTAGCGGCTTTTGCATCTGAACTCTTCATATATAAATATATGGTACATACATGTGTAAATATATATATATATATATATATATATATATATATATATATATATATATATATATATATATATATATATATATATATATATACGTACAAACATATAAACAACATACATAGATACATAAAATACACATATTTCATATACTAGTCTGTCCTGATGCAATTTTAGGTATGTGTTTGTCGAAGTCTTTTTACTTTTTATTAAAGTCTTTATATTTTTATTTTTATACTTTTATTTTTTGATTCTTTACGAATGTAATAGGGACATTTTTACATGTGTGTGTGTGTGTTCTTGAAACTGTTAAAGTGGGGATGGAGATCTTGTGATAAAGGCACACCCTCTCAAAAATGGGCCACTGCAGCATGCAGACGTAGCTGATTCAGAATTCACACACACAAACATGTACACACAGACACACACACACAAATGAAATACACTAACAGTAGAACATTGTCTGCTTTGGAAGAGCTGAAGAACAGTGACTCTTGTTTTTTCTATCTCTGTCTCTAGTCTTGTATGAGGATAACATTATATATTTGCATACTGGTTTCAGCAGTATCTTCCTGTATCCCTTTGAATGCTTGTGTGTGTGTGTGTGGGAGTGTGTGTCCCTCAGTGGCCCCTGGCACCGCCCCCACCCCTCCCCTTTATTGTGAAGAGTCGCGCTGAACTTCTAGCTGAGCTTCAGTATTACAGCGGACAGAGTCAAAGTGTCCTCCTCCTCCTTGAGATCAGTCCTTGTCTTTTATTTCTCCTCGGTCTCTCACCGGTCTCTGGACACACATGAGACGGTGAGCGGGCAGCATGCGGAGCTGGAGGTCGTGTTGTTCTTCTGGAGTTTGTCTCAGTTGGATTTTGAGGAAGATTTGCTGTTGCAATGGCACAGGTGCGTAACTCTACACTGGGGTTTGTTTGTGGACTCTATGCAGATGCGATCAGTTGGGTTTTTATTTTCGCAGCATGTGTGTCTGTTTGTGTCGCGCTGTGGGAGTTTAGGATCTGGGTTAATCGTTATGATTGAGTTGTGTGGAAGTCTTTTCATCTGAACTATGGTATTTCATGTAACGGTTCACTGACCTGATTCCTGAAGATCTCAAGGGTCTCAAGGGATGAGCTCAAGGGTGTTTTGGGTGACTCAGCTGATGATTATTTACAGGGTTTTGTGTTTGATATTTTTTCCATTTGTCAGTTTATAGGTTTTTCTGAGGCAAGCAAGCATTTATACATTTGTACTGTAGCTGCGCAATTTAAGGTATTTATTGTCTTAGATGTGTTGCAGTAGATTTTTTTGAGTGTCTGTTTGCTGTTTGTTCAAACTTCCCATTTAAAATGAGTTGAAACAACACAATTATTGAGTTTTTGCGACAACTTAATTGTTTTATGTTTAATCTACTTAAATTTGTAAAAAATATTTAAATTTGCTCCAATTTCCCTTTTAAAAATGAGCTGAAACAACACAATTATTGAGTTTTTTTGCATCAACTTAGTTGTTTTATTTTTAATCCACTTACATTTGTAAAAAAAAAAATCATTTGTTCAAACTTTCCTTTTAAAATGAGCTGAAACAACATAATTATAGATTTTTTTTTTCGAAAACTTATTTTTTATTTTCAATCCACTTAAATTTGTAAAAAATATATATATATATTTGTACAAACTTCCTATTTAAAATGAGCTGAAACAACACAATCATTGAGTTTTTTGCTACAACTTAATGGTTTTATGTTCAATTCATTTAAATTTGTAAAAAAAAAATGTTCAAACTTTTAAAATGAGCTGAAACAACATAATTATTGAGTTTTTTTTCTGAAAACTTAATTATTTTATGTTCAATCCACTTGAATTTGTAAATATATATATATATATATATATATATATATATATATATATATATATATATATATATATATATATATATATATATATATATATATATATATATATATTTGTACAAACTTCTCATTTAAAATGAGCTGAAACAACACAATTATTGAGTTTTTTGCGACAACTTAATTGTTTTATGTTTAATCTACTTAAATTTGTAAAAAAATATTTAAATTTGTTCCAATTTCCCTTTTAAAAATGAGCTGAAACAACACAATTATTGAGTTTTTTGCATCAACTTAGTTGTTTTATGTTTAATCCACTTACATTTGTAAAAAAAAAGATTCATTTGTTCAAACGTTCCTTTTAAAATGAGCTGAAACAACATAATTATAGATTTTTTTCCCCGAAAACTTAATTATTTTATGTTCAATCCACTTGAATTTGTAAAATATATATATATATATATATTTGTACAAACTTCCTATTTAAAATGAGCTGAAACAACACAATCATTGAGTTTTTTGCTACAACTTAATGGTTTTATGTTCAATTCATTTAAATTTGTAAAAAAAAAATGTGTTCAAACTTTTAAAATGAGCTGAAACAACATAATTATTGAGGTTTTTTTTCGAAAACTTAATTATTTTATGTTCAATCCACTTGAATTTGTAAAAATATATATATATTTGTACAAGTTTCCTATTTAAAATGAGCTGAAACAACACATCTAATGAGTTTTTTGTCAACTTAATTGTTTTATGTTCAGTCCACTTAAATTTGTAAGAAACATTTAAATTTGTTCAAATTTCCCATTTAAAATGAGCTGAAACAACATAATTGTTCAGGTTTTTATGTTCAATTCAATTTGTTCAAACTTCCTGTTTAAAAATTAGCTGGGCCAACACAATTATAGAGGTTTTTTTTTGCAAAAACTTAATGTAAAAGAAATATTAAGTATTTCCGTCTTGTTGTCCCAACACAGATCAATTGTGTAGAACCCAGCATTTTTTATACTGTGGTGTTGTTAATGATGTAACAGAAACACTTTTCTTTATAATCTTAAAATGTACATTCTCAATTCTGAATGACTTCCTGTAACATCATGTATTGGTTCCTGTTATATTAAAGACTTTTTAAAACCCTAAAACAGTTCATTTAATTATTGTTATACTGTATCATCATTTTTTAGGCATGAATTATTATCTTAAATTTACATTTTACCCCTTTTTATTGTATATTTTGGCAGTTTAAAGCATGATTGATGACCGAGCAGTGAGCGTGGTGTCTGACTGTATGTGTAACGTGTGTGAAAGTGATACTGGCCCCTCATGCCTCTCTGTTTTCCTGTAACCTAATTTCTCCATCAACAAACCAATGTGTCTCCCGTTCTCTCAGCTTTGAAGCTTAAATTGAGTTCCCGTCTCTGTTTGATCGTTTCTTACGCTTTTCCTTTTCTCTTGAAGAATGACACTCTCTTTGAAGATTCTGTTCATTTTGACTTTTAGTGATTCGGATTGTGAATTAGGATCAGGGGTTTTCGGTACAGTATCTGTCAGGGTAGGGGCTCCCTCAAAGACTTATCAACGGTATAATGTAAAAATTAATGTATTGATGTTTTACCACAAGTCTTACCTTATGTATTTATTTTTATTTATTATAAATGTTTTATTATTTTAATAATAAGTACTATTAATGACTTCAAATGTCCTCATTTATCAGTAAATTTAAATTAAAGTGTCTGCTCAATTATTAAATGTAATAATCATTATTTCTGAGCACACTCACTGAAAAACTTCTATTTATGTTTGATATTTGTGTTATATTCTTTCAAAAAATGCTGACCTCATGTTGGGTCAAATATGGACAAGTCCAACCTTGTGTTAAAATTATTTTATTTAAATTAAAAGGTCTCATGAATTTTAATGAAGTTTTATTTAGATGTTATTATCAGTATGTCTTAAGGATATCTGTAAGCTACTGTGCTCTAAAACAATGACAAAATTTATATTCAGAAGATATAGGCTGCGTCTGAAATCACCAACTACTCAGTAGGTACTGCATTTGATACAGTATGAATGTCAGTAGTATGAATGGAACTCGGATGTACTGTACTATATCCACCATTTTGTCATGATCATGTGACCTACCCATATCAGTTGCGTCGCTTCACTCCCATTCATGAATTCTCTCGTGGTGCATCATGAGATAGTGTAGCGTCCTTCGGATGCACGCTTCAAAATCTCGCCAGAATTAGTAGGTCATCCGGGTACTTCTTACATAATGCTTTTCGAATTCCATGAATTCGGGCATACTACTGGGTTCGCATATTGTTGCATACTATATAGTATGGAAGTATGCGATTTCGAACGCAGCCTTAAACATCGAAAGCTTGCACAGTTTGTCACTTAAATGGATCAATGATTTTTGTGACATTACCTCATACTTCAGTTTTTCATTAAATCTTTTGACCAATCAAATGCTCTCTAGTATCTTGCCCCGCCCCCCTTCAAGACGCTTTTTATTAACTGTTCATTTGTTGCGCTTGAGCTCAACCACTCTCACTGGCAGAGCTGTGATACACACAAAACACTTCTGGCTGTTTTTTTAAAAGGGGCGGAGCTACCCTATGTCCAGTGCTGTCTTCTAGTTTCAGTTGACATTAGGTCAAACATCAAATAAAAAAATGCACATTCAAAGCATTTCACGGGACCTTTAATAGGTAAAACATTGAGTTATGACTTAAGAGTATATGTAGTGATCCCCAATAAAATTGAAATCTTATATTTATATTAAAATATCTGCATATTTTGATGCTTGTGTATTATAATATCACTAAAAACTGCTTATGACACAAAACATAAACCATTGTTAGTTCGTTTACAGTTATTCAGTCATGCTGTTTTTGGTCTGGACAGCATGTTAATTCAGCAACTTGTGCATATGAGCGTGGGTGACTGTTTATTTCAGCTGATACTGAGAGAAATGTAAAAGGTAGCAGTTTGAGGATCAGTTTGTCTGTTTCTGCGGCTGGAATGTTTCACCGTCAGGCGCCTGCTTTAACGACAGCAGTGAAACTGGAGGAAATAAAGTGTAGCTCTAACAAAGGGGCATTATCTGGACATGGGGTCTCTGTGGATCCGCCCTGAGGCTCGAGCTCATCTGATTGGTGAGCACCTGGAGGGAGTGCTGGCGGGACAGTTTCAGTCCTGCATGGGGTCAATGGCTCTTTGAAGAGATGCGTATCCAGGAAGTGACCTTTGTCCCATTCTCACCCCATGAGAAGTGACTTACTCACGTAATATGTGCAGCAGCGCAGCGCTCAGTTAATGATCTGCACTCAAGCAGACTGGTTAGTTATTCCGGCCCATCCTCTAAGGATCACACGTATTTTTGGTTATTTGTTACTTACAGCACTGGAGTTAATGGGCACAGGGGGAGCGACTGTTCGCTCACATCTCAAAAACAAACATCAAACACATTTACAGTCATACATTTAGAATGGAAACCCAGCAGTCGGCATACTGATGGGTTTTAAAAGTAGAAACTGTAAGAGCGTAATTTAGTTAAAGCACTCACATGGATTCCTCATGGGGAAAAAAGGGTTATTTGAGCTGCAAAGTTGTCGAAATGTTGTCTGTGTGAATTGTTTTCCAGATGGATGAATTTCTGTACGGTTTTCGTGTTCTGATGTAGTTTTGATGTAGAGCTCATCATATACAGTATTGTGCAGTGCAGTGGTAGAGGGAACCTATGGCTCGCGAGCTACATGTGGCTCTTTGACCAAAAATACGTGGCTCTTCAGCTGTCTCCCTTCAATAATATTGTACAGTTTGCTGCTGAAAATACAATTACAATTCCCTTTTTACTGTACTTTTTTAAATGCAAAATGAGTAAAAACTCGGTTTACAGTAAAAGGAACCAATGCATATGTGCGTTGCTGTGGATAAACTTGAATTGTAACACCAATAATAAACGGCTAGCAACTTACGTTTCTGGTTACCATAGAAATGCAAGTTGTTTGCCCTTTATTTTCTCAATAATAGTATAGTTTATTTAGAATTATTTTAAGTAACTGTGCCCTTTTTATAATAGTAAAATGTTTGTTTATCTTAAATTGTGTTGCTTTTCAGAAAAAAAGAAGAGTTTATTTATCAGTATTTACCTGTGAACTTTCATGGACTTGTTCAACGTGATGCATCACATTTGTTTACTTTTGAGATGTGCATGGACATACAGTAAATAAAGGTTTAAACCTGTATTATTTATAGTAGTTGATATATACACACACACACACACACACACACACAATACTGGTCAAAAGTTTGGGGTCAGTTTTTTATTATTATTATTAATTTTATTTAATAATTTAAATAAATTGTTCTGTTCATCAAGGCGGTATTTATCAAATAAAAAAAGAGTTAAATGGTTAAATATTTATTTATTAAATATTCATTAATTACTAATTATATGTAGTTTCAAATGAAATTATTACTTCAGTCATTGTTGCTTTTATTACTATTATCATTATTAATATTAACATTAATATAAATAATAGCATTATTATTATTATTAATATTAATAACAATAATAAATATTAAAGGGATTTCTGAAGGATCATGTGACTGAAGACTAGAGTAATGAAGCTGAAAATTCATCTTTAATATCACTGCAATAAATTATTAAATTAAATGATAAACTACTGTTGAACAGTTATTTTGCAATAACATTTTGCAACTTTGCAATGTATACTGTATTTTTGATGAAATAAATGCAGCCTTGGTGAGCAGGAGAAGCTTATTTTAAAACTTTTAAAAATTCTTCTGACCCCAAACTTTTACCAGTAGTGTAAATACATCAATGACTCTTTTTCTGAATTTGTCCAAAAAAATCAGAAATGGCTCTTTGCTAAAAATAGGTGTAGTGTGTGAAAATAGTAATCACTATTTAAATAATCGATAGAAGTCATCTAAATGGGTAAACTTAGTCAGTCAAACAATAAATAAATATTAAAATAATATGTATTGTGTAGTGACATACATCTAGAGTCATTTAAAACTTCCATCAGAATCAGTAAAAGAAAACAGCAAAAATTGTAATGGTAAATATTATTAAAATTTAAAGAACGGTTATTTACTATATATTCTAAAATATATGGGTTATTTACTTCTATATTCTAAAATACTAATTACTAATATGCTGATTCATTAATTTTCCCTCAGCTTAGTCCCTTATTTATCAGGGGTCGCCTCAGCGGAATGAAGCGCCACCTATTCCAGCATATGTTTTACACAGCAGATGCCCTTCCAGCCACAACCCAGTACTGGGAAACATCCATACTCTCTCACATTCACACACACACTCATACACTTTGGTTAATTAGTTCATTGAATTCACCTACAATACATGTCTTTTGGACTGTGGGGGAAACCGGAGCACCCGAAGGAAACCCACATGAACACAAGAAGAACATGCAAACTCCACACAGAAATTCCAACTGGCATTAGCCAGGACTCGAATCAGCAACTTCTTCCCGTGAGGTGACAGTGCTAAGCACTGAGCCACCGTGCTGCCTCGATTAGTTTTTTTTAAACACTCAAAATCAAACTTGTCTTTGAGTTCTTTTTGTTATTTAATTAATTCTGAGTTTTTTCCATTCACACGTTTGTTATTCATATTTCATATTTGCATCCTACAGAAAAATTTACATCACAAACCGTGGATGGTCAGCTGTACTGTTCTTTTATGGAAACCTTTTCACCTAGTTATGTAACGTCCATGTGCATTTGTGGTATCCTGGATACCGAGTGAAGGTAACTGGGTCTAATTCTTTCACCAGTCGCAACATTAGCTGAAAGATATGACATATCTTTACACAGACAAGACTGATAAGCATTTACACCAGTCTCACGCTGGTACACACTGCGATTAAGTGATTGTACTTTGGTATGATCATTCAATAGTTTCATTGATGACTATACATGTAATCTGAGGGTCAATGAAAAAAATTCCACATGCTTTAACTCCACAGTTCTTCCTTATGCTGTTTTCTTTTGTTTTGATGTCCTACTACGTGTAGTCCCCAAGCGCCTTTTTTGCTCAGATCAGGTCAAGCTGGTTTTTTCACTCCGCAGTTGCACCCGTCATTGGCATACCAAACTGGCGGCCTATAGACTAGACATTACTTTTGCTTTCAGCTCAGTAGGGAAGCTGATGTCCAACACACTGCACTCAGGTTTCTTTCTGCTGTTGGCTTTGATTCCGTCAATTTTTCGGATTTGGCATCTCTTCAATGATGTAAGGTCATATATTCTCTTTTTTTCTGAGTTTATAGATGGTTACATGGTGATATTATAGGTTATAAACAAGTTTGTCTGTATTTGTTGTGTGTTATTTCCTTTGTAGGATATCATTCATTTATAATGTTTCATGGACAGAATAATAACAATCATAATGCAGTTTTCTGAGATTTATTTATGTTTTTATGTACACCATAATTCATTTTTTTGAGATTTGTTGATGAATAAAAAGTTTAAAAGTTTAATTTGAAAACTTTTTCAGCAACAATATAAAATTCTTTATTGTCATTTAATGTTATTATCATTAACTAAAACTAAATCTGCAAAAAATACTGAATAAAAACAATATTTTAAAAATACAACATTAAAGTCTGCGTAAAGTTTTATTTCAAAATGTTTATTTTGCTAGTGCGCATTGATAACCTTAAAGTAAACAGTCTGTGTTAAATCTATCCAAAGAATAAAACTGTTTTGGTAATCTTCAATCAAAATCTGACCATTTGCTTCCACTCAGTAATTTCTCTAATGAGGTCACATTGACAGCTTGGGTGAAATATGCTTAGCTACACCCCTCCAACTGTTAAGGCTGGTTTATACTTCTGCCTCAAGGGATTAATGTGACCCAAGACGTCATGCTGCGTTCACATAAGACGCAGAAGAAGCATCAAGAGCGAGTGATTTATGTCAATGCAAAGACGCGACTACACATCCTGCAGCGCGATACGCGTGAATGAGCCGGCGCAAATGTCGCAAATTGCGCGATTGACTCGCTTAACGTGCGTAAAAACGTTGTTCTTTTTGTCTTCCTAATGCACATAAACACAGCTATTCTCTCAGTAAAATCCATGTTAGCCATTTAGCAACAAAGCTAGAGTCACCGGGCAGACAGAAGCCCTGCCCATCACGCAAATCCGCATCTATTGTGAAGTAAATTTGTCGCGCGAATGAAGCGGATTTGATGTGTGAATGAAGAGAGTAAACTCAAAATGTTCATGCATCTATTTACGCACAATCCGTAAGCCTTAAGCCTTGTGCGTAGCCGTGGATTTATACTTTACACTTTGTGTTGCTCTGCAATAACACTTCCGAAACGTTAGCTGGCGTGGTTTTTTTTTTTGTTCCTGGGTCAAGGTTCTTCGCTGGTGTTTTTTAAAAATGCTACCTTAACGTACAAACTCTAAACGCTAAAACTCGCTCATTCAGAGGTGGGAATGGGCAGATGTGCAACAACTTTAGCCACAAGGTAAACACAAAACAAAAGTTTCCATCTGGAGCTCCTCTTCACAGGACTCGACACCTGAAACACTCGCTCCATCAGGCTGGCGGCTCTCAGCACCACCCACACTCAACACAGATACCAAGCCGACCAATCACAGAGCTTGCACTACATGTCGTTACATTTTTTGAGAGGTGCACGTCAGCATCAGCGAGAGCTAGGCGACCGCACAAAGGCTGCTCCGGAGCATACGCATGCGCTTGACGCAGAAATATAAATCAACCTTTGGTTTGCTGCAAGTGAAAGATGAGAATAAAAATAAAACTCCGCCCACTATCATTTGACTTATTTTGCTAAATAATGATATTCCGTGATGAAGTGAAGCATTAATAGAACCGCATTTATTTGCAAGATGTTTATTTTTTGTAACAATTAAAATTGAGTTGATATATCAGATGTTTGCTTGAAAATGTTAAAAAGCAAGCATTTATTTGAAATCTTTGTAACATTATAAATGTGCAACATCCCTGCTGAAAAATCCAGCTTAAACCAGCCTCTGGTTTTAGAGGGGTTTTGGCCACTTCCAGGCTGGTTTCCAGCCATTTCCAGCCTGGTTTTAGCTGGTCAGGCTGGGAGACGACCAGCTAAAACCAGCTATGTCCAGCTTAAACCAGGCAGGTCAAGCTGGATTTAGCTGGTCATTTTCCAGCCTGACCAGCTAAGACCAGGCTGGAAATAGCTGGAAACCAGCCTGGAAATGGCCAAAACCCCTCTAAAACCAGGCTGGTCAACTAGCTAAAACCAGCCAACCAGCAGGGATATAAATAACTTTGATCAATTTAATGCATCGTCACTGACTAAAAGTAGTCATTAAAAAAACATCTCATCTCATGAACGTCTCATTCACCATTTTTATCTCTTTTTTGTGTGTTTAACAGAAAACTATCCAGTGGGAAGTTCAGAGGTCAAATCTGAATCGGCCGCATCACTTCAGCCTCAGACATCGGTGACCTCTCTGCCGACCGGTTCTCCAGGACCCAAACGCTCTGGCACAACTGGAAACACATTAAAAAAATGGCTTACCAGTCCTGTGCGACGTCTCAGCCACGGCAAGGGTGATAATGCTAATGCCAAAAAACCCAACAACAAGCAACGCAAAAGAGACGGGCGTAAGAGTGTTGAATTGGGCCCGCAGCACCAGGACAGCACTGAAGAGGTATGGCATATACACATTAACCAGAAAGAGCAACATTCCTTTGTGTGACGACAGCGTTTCAACATTCCTGCTTTGTCACACACACTAAGTGATGCATAAAAATATTCTCTATTATGTTGTCACACCTAACAGGTTTTAGCCTGGTTAATGTTAATGGTATGTATAGTGCTTCCTGTCAGAGGGGATTGTAGGATTTTCATTTTATACCTCACAGAGGGTATAATATAAACAAAATCATTTAAAATAAAAACTAATAAAATTGGGATGCACCTAATGAAAATTCAGGACTGAAACCGAACATTCTTTGTAATAAATATTTAGTATTTTACTTTGAATCCATTCAGCCAATCTCCGGGTCTGGCTGGAGCACTTTTAGCTTAGCTTAGCATAGATCATTGATTCAGATTAGACCATTAGCATTTCACTCAAAAATGACCAAAAAGTTTACTAAATGTTTCTGTTTAAAGCATGTGTAGTATCACTGCACCTGCTGTAGGCATGGTACAGCAGCAAATTTCCTTGATTATTATGCCAGAATGAGAGTATAGCTCCATAGAAAATACAGTACATAATGTAACTACAGAAGAGTCAAGAAAAGGAAAATTCTTTTTCCTTATTTTTGAGCATGATGCTAATGGTCTAATCAGATTCAATGATTGGTGCTAAGCTAAGCTAAAAGTGCTCCACCAAATCCCTAAATTGGCTGAATGGATTTAAAAATGGTAAAACTCCACTGATTAACTATAGTGGAGTTAAAATTAGGTAAATTTAGGCTTTTTTAAAGTGGAGTGTTCTTTTAAATAAGTCATTTTGTTAGACTTTTTAAATGTGACTCAACTTTCATTGTGTTAAATATACAGATTTAAAAAGCACAAGTCAATAAAATAACCTCATTCTTTGGAGAGCAAGATTTTATTGACCGAACGATTGAAGAGACTTAATTTTACCAGCGTTGCCATGACAACACAGCAGTGTTACATGTATACTACACATAAATGTCCTGTTGGTGTGTTATTTGAGTCGACTTGAGTGCTTTTCTTTTGAGCATGTGCGGTTTGTGAATAGAAATCTATAAGCATCAGGTATCCATAGATCAGAATATTGAGCAATTATGAACTATAATAATAATTATAAATTGTATTTATAATGCACTTTTCTCAGACCCAAAGCGTTTACAAAGTGAAGTTTATTTATAAACAAATTTCAAGAGGATCACGTGCTTATGATTGTTCACAGCTCTTCCAGCATTAGCTCATGACTAATTATCTTATCAGACGATTCTTAACTCACTATAAATAACCAGAGGTTTCTCATCTCAATATCTTCTTCTCGAAGAACCCCCCCCCCCCACACACCACACACACACACACACACCAAACCCTACTTTCCTTCCTTTCAAACGAGCGACACGGTGGCCAGTGATTACCACTGTTTCCCCACAGCAAGAATGCCCCTGGTTTAAATTCCCTTCCAAACCAGGCGACATTTCTGTGCAGAGTTTTGCTCGTTCTCCCCGTGCTCGCGTGGGTTTCCCCCGGGTCCTCTGGTTTCCTCCCACAGTTCAAAAACAAGCACCCTAAACAATTAATACAAAATATTTTTAGATAAGCTCTGAGTACACCTCAGCATCCATATCTGACACTTAGCTACAATAAGCAAGGGGGGAGTCATTGAGATCTACCTGAGCTCAAACTCCCCTCTCTGCAATGGGAGGGAGCCCAGGGCTCGAGGATCTTATAAGCTCAGGGCTCTCTCCCGGGACAGCACGCCAAACAAGCTTTATTATCAATCATCAGCTAAGTGTGAACTTTTGAAACAGTAAAAAAACAACAAATCACAATAAAACAATAAAGACACAGTGAGAATAAAAAAAGATATCCACAAATTAAAAACAGTCCTAAAAAGATGAGTTCTAAGTAGCTTCTTAAAACAGTTCAATGAACCAGCATTCCTGTAGGAAGAGCATTCCATAGTTTGGGTGCATGGTAAGAAAATGCCTTAATGGTGCTGGTGCTCCCATGGTGTTGAGTTTACAATGAGGCTGAAATAGTGTTGGATTCGAAGCAGAGCGTAAACAGCAAGAGGCAGAAGAAATAGATATTAAATCACAAATGTTACCGAGAGCAGAACCATGAACCGCTTTATATGTTAAAATCATCACGTTGGCACTCCTGCAAGCGCAGCGCATCAACAAACCACACTTGCACAGCCAAAGCCATTGAACTCAATGGGTTTCATAGCGCATTGCTTTCCATTTCCAGTGTGAAAGCCATGCAGTTCAGCATAGCTTTTTATTTTCAGCTCATATTTTGCCATTTTTTTTCTTTCACGAAAAACCGAAAAAGCCTTAACAAATTTGATGCAGCCCTATAATAAGCTGAAAATGATAATACATCATTTATAATAAATTATATATATATATATACTGTAGTGTTGGGTTTCCTCATAGACGTAATGATTTTTACACCGTGCAAACTGTTTATTCTGTCTCTTGCTGTTTATTATATACTCAAGTAACTTTTTGTTTACTGTTTATTAAAATATAACAACTTTGCCACTTTTCTAAATCAAATTAGCATTAAAAACCTTAAAGCTTAGAAATGTATTTCACGATCTAGGTCATTATTTAATACAAAACAATATTTAATCCAGAACAACACATGACCTTTCTTTCTCTGATAATCACTCTGATATGCGGATAAAATGAGTGTATTGAGTGTATAGTGCTGTCTGCCACTGTTTTAATCATTCCCATGGATGGCTTTAGGCAAGTTAATGGCACTTTTTAAAAACTAAAATAGCAAGTCGATCATTTCATAAAGCAAGAAAGGACTAGTAGATGTTTGGTAGACATTTTACAGTAGGCAGGAAACCAAATACTCTCCATTTGGGACATTTTATAAACTTATTTATGACAGATCTGCACAGATGAATATATTAAAACATTCTAATGGTAAGCACACACTTTGTCCTCTGTTTCTGAGGCTAAGGCCACCCTAAATGTGGTCCATCGACAGCCATGTTTAGGTGCATGTTTTATGAGACGTTCGGCTGCAGTCATGAATCATAGATTTGTCTCAGTGTGATGTGTTCATGTTGTGTGTGTTTTTTCCGCAGAGGGGAAGGCGAGGAACAAACAGCGGAGGAGAAGAAGAAGCTGAAGACGAGCCACACACTCCTCTGCCTCCACCCATGGAGATCATCAAGGACCCTTCCGCTCAGGAGGACAAGGTGAAACACTCACTTTCATTCATTTTTCATCCTTGTTTTCCTGTCTTTTTTACGCTCTTCATCTCTCATCCTGTTTGTTAAAGGAGCAGTTCATCCAAAAGTTACAATTCAAGTCATCATTTTTAAATTTTTCATTAGTCAAACTACTCTGAGCTACAATATTTTGTAGCTTGTGATCTTAGAAGTTAATATTATATTCATTCATTTATTTTCTTTTCGGCTTAGTCCCTTATTAATCCGGGGTCGCCACAGTGGAATGAACTGCCAACTTATTCAGCATATGTTTTATGCAGCGGATGCCGTTCCAGCTGCAACCCATCACCGGGAAACATCCATACACACTCATTCATATACATACACATACACTACACGTATACCTACCCAATTCACCTATAGCGCATGTCTTTGGACTTGTGAGGGAAAACTGGAGCACCCAGAGGAAACCTACGCCAACATGGGGAGAACATGCAAACTCCACACAGAAATGCCAACTGACCCAGCTGAGGCTCGAACCAGCAACCTTCTTGCTGTGAGGGGATCGTGCTACCCACTGCGCCACTGTGATGCCCGTTAATATTACAATGATTTAAAAACACATTTATCTGATGGGCGGCATGGTGGCTCAGGGGTTAGCACTGTCACCTCACAGCAAGAAGGTTGCTGGTTCGAGCCTCAGCTGGGTCAGTTGGCATTTCTGTGTGGAGTTTGCATGTTCGAGTCATGTGCTATAGGTGAATTGAATAAACTAAAATTGGCTGTAATGTGTGAATGTGAGAGTGTATGGGTGTTTCCCTGTACTGGGTTGCGGGTGGAAGGGCATCCCCTGCGAAAATCATATGCTGGAATAGTTGACGGTTCATTCCGCTGTGGCAACCTCTGATAAATCAAAGACTAAGCCGAGAGAAAATGAATGAATTTGTCTGATGCTGGTTAATAATTCCATGAACTGCAGATAAATGTCATCTTCTTAGTAGGTTTTTGGCTTTGATTAGTTTTAGCATTTAGTATCGGGTGAGAGTTTTGGTCAGTTTTTCAATTAAATGAAACATCTCCATGTTTCTGATATTCTGGTCTTATTTATTGATCAAATTAAATTGAGATAAAAAAAAGTTTGATCTTGATTATTGTTCAAATGGGATGTAGGTAAACATACAGTATAGCATCTAAACATATTAATGTACAATTGAATACAAAATTATTAGTCCTCCTATAAATTTTTTTTTATTAATTTTCAGATATTTCCCAAGTGGTGTTTAAAGGGGCGAGTTTTTCAACACATTTTTAAACAGTTTTAATAGTTTAAAAAATAGTTTTAATAACTAATTTCTAATTACTTTTGTTGTTGCCATGATGACAGTACATCTTTATTATATTTGACTATTTTCAAAGAGCTTAAACTGCAATTTTAAATGCTTAACTATGTTAATTAGGTTAACTAGGTAATTTAGTTTAATTAGGCAAGCCATTAGATGACAGTGGTTTATTCTTTAAAAGGGCTAATAATTTTGAGCTTAAGAGTGTTTAAATAAATAACAATCTATATACCAGCCAAACAAAAAGAAGTTCTTTTTCAATAGAAAAAAATATATAAGAAACACATTTTTTTGTCTTCAGCTATCAAGTTTTGATATATTTTTAATCCTTTTTTTATTTTGTTATTAGATATTGCTTATTTAGTACCTTCGCAGACTTATTAATACAGATACTATAAATGAATACAGTCAAGCCTGAAATTATTCATACCTATTGCAAATTCTGACTTTGTTAAAATGTAAATAAAATGTTCCACAAATATGCCTCTTGTATATCGTTTTATTATCTTTTGGGTGAAGCCAGTGTCCGGTCAAAAGAAACTTGCTGAATAAAAGTATTTGTGAGGGATATGAATAATTTCAGGCTTGATTGTATATTTTAACAGTTCAGCAACACATTTCCCATATTCACTGTTCTCTTCAGTTAGTTAAGACATGCAGATAAACTAATAAAATAGCTTTTTCAGTGAGTGTTTCATCTTGATTTATTCTTCAGTATCTTTTGATCTTTTTCTGTTTCTTTGTGTTTCAGACTCCAGAGCCCGGCTCTTTCCCAGTGCTGGGCAGTGTCACGCCGTCTGATCAGACGTCCAGAGACCCAGAAACAGAGCAGAAGAACAAGGCCTTGAGAGGGCGAATGTAAGCCCTCGCCTGAACTGTGCATGAAAAGAAACAAATGCTAGCTTTACTATCCACTTGTTAAGTCTGACATCACACTACACCGTTTCCAGGTCCAAAAGTGAACAACAAATGCTTCTAATAAACTCCACTCGTACACTGTGCTGTAATACTATAGAAAATCATAATGCTTATAAAGTTTATACTGATGCCTGATCTCAGATCATCACACTTATCTTTTATAAACAGGTTTAAATGAAACTATGTTAGTTAAGGTCACCTAATCTGCTCTTACGTCATTAACTGCATAGTGCAGGAGATTGGTTCTCATCAGTTTTAATGCTCCGCGTCATTTTAAGCTGTTAAGCTGAGGTGCGTTTTCGGAGACACCCGTCCACCTGTGTTTAGATCTGCTACGGGGGTTATATATTAGATATTATGTTTGTAGCAGCAGTGTGCTATATTCTCAGATGGCATGTCTGTGTATGATCTACTCCGCCAAGACCAACTACATCAACATTGGCATATACATATTCATTACCATACTAAATCCCGAGTGAGTGTTCATGACAGAAATATATTTCTACAAATACATGTCGGAATCATTTTGAAATTTATTTTGAAACAATGTAACAATAAATTAAAAAAAAACTTTACTAATGCCTTGCTTCTTAGACTTTACACACCTGAAACTTGTCTATAGCACTTATTCACTGCTGCTCTTATAGATGTGTAAATTGCTTCCTTGTCCTCATTTGTAAGTCGCTTTGGATAAAAGCGTCTGCTAAATGACTAAATGTAAATGTAAATTTGCCTAATAATTTTGCCCAATACTTCAAATCAACTTTGAGGTTGGCATTGTATTTTCTTGACCCTGAAATACATTTTTTTTATATAAATATTGAAATGAAATACAGCTGAAGACAAAATTAATAGCCCAACTGCGAAATTTTAATTCTTTTTTTAATGTTTAACAGAGCAACATTTTTTTAACATTATGTTTATTGGGTTTTTCCAAGTTAAAAACAAAGTACAGCAAGTACACAATAATCTAAACAGATCTTTCATCCCCACACATACTGCCCTGTACATGCCCCAAACCTACAACCCGTAGTGCCACCATTAAACCATGAATAAAATTAAACAAGAAAGCATAAAAAAGTCAGGTTCTATCTAAACATTCTGTACTGTTATACCCAAATAAGAAATTAAGTTGCCCCAGTATTTGACAAACAAATCTTGCCACTTTTTCAAATGAAATGAAATTTATTGGATGACACTTCATTAATTCACATGGTAGTAGAAGGTGGTTTAGAATTCTTCCTTCTCAAAGTTTTATGTTGTACATTTAATGGCTGCTAGTACTGCTAGTCTGATAAATCTCAAATTAAATCTTTGTTGATCAAGTAGTGCAGTATATACTAAGAGGGTAAGTCTAGGCTCTCTAGGCACATTAGTAACTACAACTATGTCAATAACCTCTAAGACCTCTTTCCAATATTGTTCTAAGTTAGGGCAAGACCACAGCATATGTAGGATGTATCTGCTTTTCATCTAGGACAACACTCTGGGTAGGAGCTTTTAGGAGAGTGAAATTTAAGTGGAAGAAAGAAAACTATCTGTATCACATTAAATTGGTTAAGTTTATGAGGACTATTGATAAAAAAAAAAGTCTGAGCTTTCTTACATATTGTTTCCCATTCGTCCTCTGTGAATGAGCAACGTCTTTTTCCCATTTAGATTTTACGTCACGATTATTATCAGCTGTAACAGCTTGGCATGGATAAAAAAGACGAGACAGGACCTTTTTTCTCTGACAGAATAGCTTCAATAGGTGAAAGAGAAAGTTTAGATAAACGACCCATTTGTTGGGTCTGAATAGCAAAGACATTTTCACAGTATTTCCTGAAATGTATTTTTTCTTCTTGAAAAAAGTTTTTTTTTTTTTATGAATATAATTTTTATGGTCAGCATTATTAAGAAGTAATTATTTTCGATTAGCTTCAGAAAAAAAACAGTTGTCCAATAACTTGCTTAATTAACTGAATAACTTAGTTAAGCCTTTAAATGTCACTTTAACATGAATACTAATATCTTGCTAAATAACTAATATATTACAGTGCATCTGGAAAGTTTTTATAGCGCTTCACTTTTTCCACATGTTTTTGTTACAGCCTTATTCCTAAATGAATTCAATTAATTGATTTCCTCAAAATTCTACACACAATACCACATAATGACAATGTGAAAAAAGATTTTTTGAAATCGTTGCAAATTTAATAAAAATATAAAACCTGAAAAATCTCATGTACATAAGTATTCACAGCCTTTGCCGTGAAGCTCTAAATTGAGCTCAGGTACATTCTGTTTCCACTGATCATTCTTGAGATGTTTCAGCAGCTTAATTGGAGTTCACCTGTGATCAATTCAGTTGATTGGACATGATTTGAAAAGACACCTGTCTATATAAGGTCCCAGGGTGAACAGTGCATGTCAAAGCACAAACCAAGCACGAAGACAAAGGAATTGTCTGTAGGCACAAGGCTGGGGAAGGTTACAGAATAATTTCTGCTGCTCTGAAAGTTCCAATGAGCACAGTGGCCGCCATCATCCATAAGTGGAAGATGTTTGGAACCACCAGGACTCTTTCTAGAGCTGGCTGGCCATCTAACCTGAGTGATCGGGGGAAAAGGGCCTTAGTAAGAGAGGTGATCAATAACCCGATGGTCACTCTGTCTGAGCTCCAGCGTTCTTCTGTAGAGTAAGGAGAACATTACAGAAGGACAACCATCTGTGCAGCAATCTACCAATCAGGCCTTTATGGTAGAGTGGCCAGGCCACTCCCCGCCTGGAATTTGCCAAAAGGCATCTGAAGGACTCTCAGACCATAAGAAACTAAATTTTCTGGTCTGATGAGACTAAAATTGAACTCTTTGGAGTGAATGCCAGGCGTTATGTTTGGAGAAAACTAGGCATCGCTAATCACCAGGCTAATACCATCCAGCAGCAGGAACTGGAAAACTAGTCAGGATACAGGGAAAGACGAATGCAGCAATGTACAGAGACATCCTGAATAAAAACCTGCTTCAGAGTGCTCTTGACCTCAGACTGGGTTTTATCTTCCAGCAGGACAATTACCCAAAGCACACCCCCAAAATATCAATGGAGTGGCTTCACAACAACTCAGTGAATGCCCTTGAGTGGCCCAGCCAGAGCCCAGACCTAAATCCTATTGAACATCTCTGGAGAGATCTGAAAATGGCTGTACACTGTCGCTTCCCATACAACCTGATAGAAATTGAGAGGTACTGCAAAGAGGAATGGGCAAAAATTCCCAAAGACAGGTGTGCCAAGCTTGTGGCATCATATTCAAAAAGACTTGAGGCTGTAATTGCTGCCAAAGGTGCATCACATATTGAGCAAAGGCTGTGAATACTTATGTACATGTGAATTTTCAGCTTTTTTATTTTTAATAAATTTGCGACAATTTCAAAAAAATAATTTTTCACATAATCATTATAGTGTATTGTGTGGAAAGTAAATAAGGAAATAAGTGAGGAAATAAATGAATTTAATCAATTTTGCAATAAGGCTGAATCATAAAAGCATGTGGAAAAAGTGAAGCGCTATGGATACTTTCCAGATTCACTGTATGTACTGTCATCATGGCAAAGACAAAATAAATTAATCATTAGAAATTAATTATTAAAACTATTGCTGTATGTTTAAAAATGTGTTTCTCTCTCCGTAATACATCATTTGGGAAATATAAAGAAATAATAAAGAATAAAAATGTCATTAGAGGGCTAATAATTTTGCATTCAACTCCATATTTTCAATTCCAGGAATATTTTGAGCCTCAGTTACAAGTATTTACATTTTGCATATATTTAAAATAAAGTTTAGTCATAAAAACACAGCATACAGAAGAAGAGACATTGACGTGGACACGGTTTTGCATATGTCACAACTTAACAAAGCAGATATTTAGCAGGAACATAAGGATAGTGTGTAGTGATATCGCTCATCTCTTCTGTCCGCAGGTTTGTGTTAAATGAAATGGTGCAGACGGAGAGGGACTATGTGAAGGACCTGGGAATCATCGTTGAGGTACGGGATGTATAACAACAGAATCATTCAGCATGTGCTATTGGTGTCATGTTACACATTTAATTAAGATGTGATTTTCAACCATGATTCAGCATATTTTCAACATCTGTGCTAATATCTGTGTTAACATTCAAAACAAATGATTTGCATTCATGTACAAAAGATATTATCACAGGGATCTGAAGGACAAAGAGCATCAAATGATCAGACTGGCTCAATGTAGTGTTATTTTAGTATTTATATGCTATTATAAAATGATTTAAAGAAGTCTTTATTTTTTATATTTTTTATTGTTGTGTTTTTGTGTTAGTTTTTTTTAATTCATCAGTCCTTCAACTCATGAATTTAATAAAAATAAATTTATTGGCAAGCATTTTAAATTATAATTTTTTTAATGTTATTTTATTTATTTATTTAATTTTATTTATCTTTTTGTTTTTTGTTTTTTTACATTTTAAGTATTAACACCTAATTTGTAGCTTCGGTTTTTGTAACATTGCAAAATGGTCAACCCAGGCTCATTATTGATGCGTACCCCATATACATTTCTGGAGATCACGAAATGCGTCCCAGGAAGTACGTTTTTTCTGCAGTTTTGTTTTCACAAATCCACCAGAGGGCGCTGTGTATGCTTTTTCAGATCTCAAATTTCTCTCGCGACTGCCATTTTTGCCTGCTGTTCTTGCATAAATCCACCAGAGGCCGCTGTTGACTGACCGATTAAGCCCCCCCCCCAAACCCAACCGATAGTGTTTTGAAAAGCACAGATTAACCCTCCTACCGCCTTCCATAAACCCAAGCGACAGTGTTTTCAAAAGCAATCCAGAAAAAGAAAAGCCCTCGCTGCTGCCTGATGTTTACCACGTTTTCAGATCTTACCACATTCTCACCCTGTTTTATACTTGTTTGTTTTATTTTATTACCTGCTTTCTAGAACCGTTCTTCACTGGACTCGAACTCCATCGTCGCGGTCAACTCCTTTCTGCGTTTCAGGTCCGTCGATGTACGTGGTGAGCTACTGGACAAACTGGTAACAGCGGAAATGCCGTTCACATGGAAGTAATTGGTTAGCTGGTAGCATGAAAAGAAACAGAAGCTGTTGTATTATCATACCACCCCATAGCATTCGCTTTAAAGACAAAATGCAGCCATACGTAGCTCTGGCTACTACATAACTCGCGCTCTCCAGAAATGTATACGGGAGTACATTTTCACAATGAGCCTGTGTTGAAAATGGTTATTGAAGAGTCTTTTACTGAACATATTCATATAAGTACTACAGAGAGTCACTGAGGAGGATTTCTTATATTAAGGGATGTCTAAAATGTGTGTTTTCCTCCTCATCCTCAGGGCTTTATGAAACGGATTGGGGAAAAAGGTGTTCCAGAGGATATGACGGGGAAGGATAAGATCGTATTTGGGAATATTCATCAAATCTACGACTGGCATAGAGAGTATGCCGGAGCTCTTTTTTTATTCATTTAGAAAGAGATTTTAAAACTGAGCTGTTTTGGTTTTTTGCCATTATCATAGCAAAGAAAGCTGTCATTAAAATGTCATTACCTTTTTGTAACTCTTGTATTACTATTTGTATTTTTATTCATTACCACAAGGCAGTAATGCTTTGGTATCATTAATATAATAGTATTCATTCATATTTTGTTTATTAATAGTTAGATATAAAATAAATGTAATATATTCCACACTGAAATCTTATTTATGGTCATACATAAACACATGTAAAATTATACCTGATATAAAACTAAACTTAATGCTAGACTTTAACCCAATTCAATTCATCTTTATTTCTATAGCACCTTTTACAATGTAATGATATAATAAGACACTTGAACAGTCCGTAAAGTTTAATTAATTTATATTAAATAAGAACTACAAAGTACAAAAAAGCATTCATTGGATGCAATAATTAATTAAAAATTTTATTTATTACCTAATAAATTATTTCTGTTTCAAATAAATGCTGTTTTTGATCTTTCTGTTCATCAAAGAATCCTGAAAATGATTAACATTTTTAAAACGTATATAAAGCAGCACAACTTTCTTTAATAATAGTGCAAATAACAACTTTAATAATGTTTCTTGAGCACCAAATCAGCATATTTACATTATTTTATGTTGATGGATCATATGACACTGAAGAAAGAAATAATGGCTGGTGAATATTTACATTATATTATTACATTACAATATTTAATATACATAAATATTTTAAATTGTAAAAACATTTTCACCGTATTGTACATATTAATCTTCATTTAATCTACTATATTATATGTAATAATAGAAATAAATAAATAAATAAATAAATAATAATGAAAATAATAAATAAAATAAATTATTTTTAAAAATAAATAAATAAATAAATTAAATTATTAAAATTAAATGTTATAGAATCATAAATAACAATTGCTAAAAAGGACTAATAAAATAGATCAATAATATGATTTAAAAATTATGATAATTAAATATATTAATAAATATTCTAAAGTCCAGATATATACAAATATATCGTAAAATGATCAATAATCAATACTAAAATCTAACTACTGTTGACCAAACAATATTTGATATTGCTCCATTTTACATCATGACTGAAGGAGCTTCCTAAATCCTTGAGTGGACTGGACGTGTACAGCCTTGATAAACAGAATGAATATGCTATTTTTCAGGTTTCGGATGATAATTTACAAATAGGTGATCAATCCTAATTTTATTTCACACCTATTGCACATCTGTATGCGTACCAGTTATGTGCATTAAGAGGCTGAGAAGAACTGGACGTGTAAGGCCTTGATAAACATAATTAATAAATATAAAAGATCTTACCAGCTGATAAATTGACTTAACAATGTTATCACAATCTTTCACACTATAATTGAACAAGTGTCTAATTTTTAGTTGGTCATATATAATACCCGTGAAATAATCAGCATGCAAAACATGTGTGTAAAACTTCCTGGTTGAGTTCAGTGGAGCGGCAGAACACACTAAAAAAGGAAATGAACATGAGAGGAGTTCATACCCATGACTAAATATTTCTCTTCTTATTTTTAAAAGATTCTTCCTCGGCGAACTGGAGAAATGTCTACAGGACCACGACAAACTGGCCGAGCTGTTTATCAAGCATGTGAGTTCAGCACATTGATCTCTGTATATAATATGTGTTGAAGATATAGTTCACTTAAAAAGGTTTATTTGCTCACCCACAGGTCATCTAACATTTAATGTTCCTCAGTAGAACGTTAAGGAAGAGTTTTAGCTGAATCAGTGGTTTTTGTTGATTCATATAATAGCAGTGAATGGTTACAGGTTTTTTAGATTCAAAATAAACACATACAGTACAAATGAGTGCAAATCAATAGTCATGGCTCCTGATGACACACTGAGGTCTTGTGAAGTGAAATGATCACTCAAAATTATTAGCCTTCCACAGATGAAAACAATAGAACAAAGCTTAAATATAAATAAACAGCGGTTTATGTTTTTTTTAGAAGGTACAGAAATCCAATAATCAAATGTAAAATAACACTCCACTACCTGACAAAAGTCTTGTTGTCGATCCCAGTTGTAAGAGCAACAAATAATAACTTGACTTCTAGTTGATCATTTGGAAAAGTGGCAGAAGGCTGATTTTTTTTTAGCTGAATCATCTGCTGAACTGCATCCCAGTCATCGCAAATACTGCAGAAGATCTACTGGAACCTGTATGGACCTAAGATTCTCACAGAAATCAGTTTGGTGTTGGAAAATTCTTGGTTTGGGGTTACAGTCAGTTAGTGGGTGTGTGAGAGATCTGCAGAGGGGATGGCAAAATCAACAGCCTGAGGTATCAAGACATTTGTGCTGCCCATTACATTACAAACCACAGGAGAGGGCAAATTCTTCAGCAGGATAGCGCTCCTTCTCATACTTCAGTCTTCACATCAAAGTTCCTGAAAGCAAAGAAGGTCAAGGTGCTCCTGGATTGGCCAGCCCAGTCACCAGACATAAACATTGTTGAGCATGTCTGTGGTAAGATGAGAAGGCATTGATGATGAATCCAAAGAATCTTGATGAACTCTGGGAGTCCTGCAAGAACGCTTTCTTTGCCATTTCAGATGACTTTATTAATACATTATTTGAGTCATTGCAGAGATGGATGGATGCAGTCCTCCAAACTCATAGGAGTCATACAGAATATTAATTCTTTTTCCACTGCACTATGACTTTATATTCTATACTGTACATTATTTCTGTTAAGTGACAAGACTTTTGTCTAAGCAAACTCAGACCTTACTGTCCTAATGAAATAATTAAAAATCAGGACATGATCATATTTTATTTTAGTAGCCTAAGCCTAATCTAGAGGCCTTTGCCTTTCATATAATCCACTTCTGATACCAAATGACCAACTAGAAGGTAGTGTAAAGTCTTCATTGTATAAACAAAGACAATTAATCTTTGGTAGAGTGACAAACTTTATTATTTTTTAGCTTCAAATTGTTTAAATTCACTTGAAATTGCTTGACTTCTTGCGGTGTGACTATGGCAGATTCACACATTGGGAAATCGATGCTGAAACCATTTATTGCGCAGCTCTACTTTAAGGCATAGTTAACCTGACAATGAACATTTCTGCACTGTTTACTAACACTAAAATGGTTCTAAACATTCTTCTGTTGAACACCAAGCAATATATCAGTAACTAGCATCTATAGTTGGAACAAAATATACTATAGAAGTCAATGGCTGTTTTTCCCAACATTCTTCAGTGTATCTTCGTTTATGTTCAACAGAACTAACAAGTTGAGGATTAGTAAATGATGACAGAACTCGTCTTTTAGTGCTAAAGTAATTCATTTGTCTTCTTGTTCTCCAGGAGAGACGATTACACATGTATGTCATCTACTGTCAGAATAAGCCCCGCTCTGAGTTTGTCGTGGCTGAGTGTGATAAATTCTTCGAGGTGAGTGTTATTATTTGAGGTATCTTCTGGAATAAAGTGCTCTGTTTGTTGATGATGTTGGCGTTTTTTGTTTCGTCAGGGGGTGCAGCAGGAGATCAACTCCAGACTGTCCATCAGTGATTACCTGATCAAGCCCATCCAGAGGATCACCAAATACCAGCTTCTGCTCAAGGTATCAGCCATACGTTAACCACTACAGTACATACCATGGTGAACCGATTCCAGCAAAGTATCAAAGACAAAGATTGTATAAATGAAGACAGTTATATTTATTTTATACAATTATATTTAGGGATGCACATAATTTTTTGGTCTTATTCTTAAAGGGGTACTGGAGAGCTTTTTTTAACACTGTTCATCCTGTCATATTTATATAAAATTGGCAATTGAAATTTGTACAGTTGAAGTCAGATTTATTAGCCCACCTGAATTATTACACATATATATTTGTGTATATATTTGCCCCGACCCCCCCTCCCCCTGTAAATTTTGCCCCCAAGTTCTGTTTAATGAAAAGATTAATAATAGTTTTAATAACTAAATTATAATAGCCAATATCTTTTATCTTTGTCATGATGACAGTTGGCGGTTCATTCCGCTGTGGCAACCCCAGATTAATATATATGCTTCTTTATTTGACCAGATAAAAAAAACCCATTGAGATCAAGATCTCATTTACAAGGGTGACCTGGCCAAGAGGTCCGCAACACACGACTTATGAAAAAAATAAAATAAAATAATAATAATAATAATAATATGATTAATAACAAATAGAAAATCAATATAGTATAAAAATACAGTCAGTTGTTCAGCTTTACCACATTTCAATATATTAAAAACACATATATTGAGAAATGGACTGTTGTTGTAAATAAAGGGACTAAGCCGAAAAGAAAATGAATGATGACATTAAATCATACTTTTAAGATACTACTATTGAGCTGAAAGTGCCATCTAAAGGCTTAACTAGGTTAATTAGACAAGTCATAGTATAACGATGGTTTATTTTGTAGACAATCGAATAAAATATTGCTTAAAGGGGCTAATAATATTGACCTTAAAATGTTTTTTTTTAAATAAAAGCTGCTTTTATTCTTGCTGAAATAAAACAAATAAGACTTTCACCAGAAGAAAAAATATTGTAGGAAATACTGTGAAAAATTACTTCCTCTGTTAAACATCATTTGGGAAATATTTGAAAAAGAAAAAATGGGCTATTCATTTTGACTGTACGTATGTAGCATATATTTTAATGTCTTTAAAATCTAATCATGAACTGGTATAATAAGTATGTGATTTGCATATATTTCTGTATCTTATATTCTAATATGTGGTATTGTATATGGTAAGCTCGTCGATGCTCTGATGCTCATGCACATTGGTCGGTGCTGTATCAGATCACAAATAGCTTTACGCTGCACAAGCCTCTATAATGAATGGGTTTTATAGCACAGTTCTTTCAGTGTCTGATGTGTAAGCCAAGATTGGAGGGAGATTGAAACGTGCGCACTGAACACTTTTAGGCAGTGCAATGCATCGTATATTTTGTTCAGCTTATATTTTGGGACGTTTTTCTCTTTTGGCCAAAAAAACGAAAATATAAATAATTTTTGGTGCATCCCTAATTATAATTCCATATGCGGACCTGCATACCTTTTATGTCCACCACTGATTATTTTCGGTCACACTTTATTTTGATGGTCCGTTGAATTTAAGTTACATTGCATCTACATGCATCGAATTCTCATTAGATTATAAGTAGACTGTTAGGTTGGGGTTAGGGTTGGGGTTAGTTGACATGTACTTGCAAAGTTTCTTATAGTCAGTTAGGTGTCTGTTGAAGGAGCACATGAACAGATATTAAGCAGACAATCTACTAATACTCAAATGGATTACCTTATTTTCTTTTAAATCTTGCTAAGTCTCTTTAAATCAGCTAAGCTATATTTCTTTAATCAAAATCCAGTAAAACAGCAATGTTGTGTAATGATATCATAGTTTAAAATGGCTCGAATTTATTCATGTTTTAAATGATAAATTATTCCTGTGATGGCAAAGATGATTTGTCAGTACATTTGATGTTCAGTGTATTTTTGTGGATATCATTATAGTAAAAAACATAGTAATTGTAACACCCCAATATACTTTAAACAAAGTAATAGAATGTACTAATGTGACATTATTTTAAACAAAATCAGGTCATGTCGAAATTTGTTTAGAGAATTTTTGGAATTTTGAAATAACTTGCCAAAGCAAACTTTCTGGAAACTACATCCCTGCTATAATGTATATACGTATGCTTTATGAATGAGACCCATTTTGTATTTGATATTTTTTACTTTACGTAACCTGTTTGCTCTTAAGTTATTTACTGGATAATAGTAAATATATCTGACCCTGGACAATAAAACCAGGTAACCTTTTTATTTGGTAGCACTGGTTCTCCTAAGTTTAAAAATGTAGTCGCATTAGCCAATATTTTGTGGCACCCACCAAGAGTTATGTTCACTGTTACTACAACAGGGTGTCCGCGGGGTCTTAAAAAGTATTAAAAGTTGATAAATCAGTTATGAGAAAATTAAGGCCCTTAAAAGGTATTAATTAAGTCTTAATCGTGTTTTTACGAGGTCTTAAATTTTGTTGAAGCGTTGTTCAAAGTGTTTGACTCCAAAAAAGCATATATTTATTTTCCTCGATCCACGCGATTGGTTCGGGCCGTGGCGTGTCCAGCCTTGTTCCTCCATCAGGGTGATGTCACGTAATTTGCGATAAATGTGGGAAGGTGATATGACGTTCTCCACATGTAGCGAAACAATAGAGCGAAACAGATGGCAAAATGAGAAAATGTAAGTTTGCGTACTCCTGGTTGGAGAAAGACGAGTTTAAACAGTGGCTGAAGCCTGTTGCTGAAAACAACCATGTAATTTATTCTTTCAAGCTTTGTTTCTTCCAAGCTTATCTGAGTTCTGTTGCATGGTTGTGCTCAATTGAGTTATTTAACTACAACTGTTTATTAAGAACTGTTTATTAAGTTAAAGATTTGATACTAAATAGAACTTAAAGTGGCGATGAGGTCTTAAAATGTTCTGAGAAATATTCTGAAGGTCTTTAAAAAGTCTTTAAAAGGTATTGAAATTACCTGATTCCTACATTTACCCTGTACAAGTTTTATATGAACAGATTTATTGCATTTGAAATCATCCTGATGATTAAATGAAGGATTAAATAGAACATCTCGCTCTTAAAATGTGTGGATTCAGTGGCACTGTTACCTGAAATCTCCGTCACACAGACTTTACAGTGAGTCTTATCCACAGAAGGCATTGACTGAATGATTGACAGCTGATATTAACCAATCTAATCGCGTTCAGTTCTAGAGCGGTGCGCCAATCAGAACAGCTTGAAGGCGGGGCAAGTATTACGGGATTTGTACACTGTGGAAAGTTGACATCACAACTGTTTTAAACTATTGCCAAATACTGTGTTTCACGTTTTTATAGGTGCAAAGATGCATTTTTCGTGAATGTCTCCTAAATTCACGCATTCGGTGAACATTTCGCAGTGAAAACCGGTCGCACTACAACAATTTCATGCATTTTGAGGTCGCATAGGTCAAATATCTGGTGCATGTGCGACCAAAGCTGTCGCAATTTCGAGCATTGCAGTTAAAAGAGTTGATTTTTTTAATTAAGATTTTAATATAATCTAAAAAGCTGAATAAATAAACTTTTCACTGAATTTTGGATTGTTAGGGGAATAATTGGCCAGAATACAGCTACTTGAAAACCTGGAAACTAAAATTTAAAAAATATTGACAAAATCACCTTTAAAGTTGTACAAATGAGGTTCTTTGCAATGAACACACACAAATTATTTTTGCTAAATTTTTACAAACAATTTATATGGGCTGGATTTAAACAAACAAATTAAATGTAGTAATGTTCAACTTAATTTATTTGTTTAAATTCAGCTCAAATAAATTGTTTGCAACCACTTACCTTAAAAAAATTTGTAAATCCAATTAAACACTTTTTTCAGTGCATTCTTTTTTTTCCTTGCCACTGTCACCCCTGGCTTGCTTGGATCGAGACTTGTGGAGCTGCGTTTGCTCTTCAGTGTTTGAACTTTCAGCAGTGAAACTTAAACCACACTGAACTAAACTGAAAACTAACTCTGAAATCTGGACTTTACTAGACATATGTTAAGCTGCTTTGACACAATCTACATTGTAAAAAGCGCTATATAAATAAACCAATTAAATAAGCTTTGGGTCATGACCGAAAGGACAAGATCTCGGATACAAGCGGCCGAAATGAGTTTCCTTCGAAGGGTAGCAGGTCGCACTCTTATGGATAGGGTGAGGAGCTCTGACACCCTGGAGGAGCTCGGAGTAGAGCCGCTGCTCTTCCACATCGAGAGAAGTCAGCTGAGGTGGCTTGAGCATCTGTTTCGGATGCCTCCTGGACGACTACCTAGGGAGGTGTTCCAGGCATGTCCCACCGGAAGGAAGCCTCGGGGAAGACCCAGGACACGCTGGAGCGACTATCTCTCTCGGCTGGCCTGGGAACGCCTCGGGATCCCCCCGAAGGAGCTGGAGGAAGTGTCTGGGGAGAGGGAAGTCTGGGGTTCTCTCCTAAGACTGCTGCCCCTGCGACCCGGCCCCAGAAAAGCGGCAGAAAATGAATGAATGAATGAATTAATTAATTAAACATTACTATTCAAAAAGGTCATTTTGATATATTTACAGTAGGAAATGTACAAAATATCTTATGGATCATTTTGACCCATATACTATATTTTTGGCTATTGCCAAAAAGTATACCCATGCTATTATCGTGCAAACATAGCGATACGAATATTGCCTTAACTGCTGTTTTCTCACCGCAGTTATTTCATGTTTGCATATTTTGTTATTGATTAGAAGACATGTAGAAAATATCAATCTAAGCGTCAGCAGCATGGACAGTGTTAAAAACAAACCACTAAAACACAGAGAAAAGCTTATGTCGGCATCACCTTTTCAGATGTACAGCTGATTTGTAATAATAAGCCTCATTTACACGGTAGCAGCAGAATGAAGGAGTCTGTAACTGTATAAATGTCTCTCAGCGGGTTAGCATTAGCAGACTCTTATTATTTACAGTGGGATTTTCTCCAGCTCTTCTCCACTTAAGTGACTAATAAAATAAGAAGCGGAGACAGAACAGAGTGTGTTTATTAGAAGTGAATCGTTTTCTCACTAAAGCTGCGCAAATACTCTCTACGGCGAGCCCTGAAGCTACAAACACACACTCGTAAGTCACTCTGAATTGTGTCCTAGTTCAGTCTGTTATAGTTTGCGCAGTGCTTCTCTTTTTATTTCGTTCTTTTTTTGACAGGATTGGAAACAGTATGTCAATTGTGTTGCATATTTTTTCGTTCTTAAGAGTGTGACAGATATTTAGCAAAAAATAAACCTCAGCTACAACCAAAAACAGCTATTTAATGACAGCTTGTAAGAATCTGCTTATTGACCTTATTCTTCACGTACGAGCAGGCGCAGCCATTTGAATCTTTTCGGCTCGAGACTTTCAGTATTATTCACTTCCATTGATTTTTTGACGTTAAAAACAGCTCGTTTTGCTTCTTGATGTTGCAACTTGATGTTTTCTTATTATATTTTCTGCTTTGTCTGTATAGTCACTTGTTTGTAGAGCTGTTTATTATTCTGCCGTTTATTTTTCCTAGACATTTCTCCCATAGGAAACTAAATTGGAAGTTCTAAAACAATCGCAAAAACTAGCACACTTACTGTACGGATGAATACTGAATAAGGTCAATATAATAGCAAGAAAGAGTCATTACCATGTCATTACTTTTTTGTAACTATTGTATTACTGCTTGTATGAACAATTATTACAACACAGCAGTAATACTTTGGTATCATTAATATGTTAAAATATTAGTATTTATTAGTAATTTGTGTATTAATATTAATATAAAACATACATTTAATAAATTCCATACTGAAATCTTATTTATGGTCATATATAAACATATGCAAAATTATAGCTAATATGTTTAAGAATATATGTGCATATTATATCATAAACTGTGTGTGTAGCCATGTGTTGCATATATGTACATATATTCTTGCTTTCTCTTTTTTCTTTATTTATGATGTTAGATGTTTTTGTTTGAGTGGTTGGAATCTTGGTTATTCCTTTAAATAATATTTTTGCCTCATTAAAAATCAAAATAACTCATTGAAAATCATTGATGTTTTACTATTTTCTGAACAAAAATATTGTTAAAAAACAAACAAAAAAACTAATAATAATAATTATTTACATTCATTCATTCATTTTCTTTTCGGCTTAGTCCCTTTATTAATCCGGGGTCGCCACAGTGGAATGAACCGCCAACTTATCCAGCATATGTTTTACGCAGCAGATGCCCTTCCAGCTGCAATCCATCTCTAGGAAACATCCATACACACTCTCTCACACTACGGACAATTTAGCCTACCCAATTCACCTGTACCGCATGTCTTTGGACTGTGGGGAAAACCGGAGCACTCGGAGGAAACCCACACGAACGCCATGCAAACACCATACAGAAACGCCAACTGATCCAGCCGAGGCTCGAACCAGCAACCTTCTTGCTGTGAGGCGACAGCACTACCTACTGCGCCACTGCGTTGCCCTAATAATTCTATATATATTTATAATTATTTATTAATAATCGAATGATGTGGAAGTGACTGTGTTCAGCATATATTTGAAATTTTGTCATTTGTATTTTGTTTTTCGATTTTGATTTAATATAAATGTATTATCTTTCTATTTATTTAACTATTTTTTAAATGATAAAGTATTTGTATTATTTGTAAAATTTTTTGCAGAAAATTTGAGTTTTTGCTTGATCAGGGTGTCCGCTGGGTCTTAAAAAGTCTTAAAATTCAAAAATTAAATTTTAGCCCTTAAAATGTCTTAAATTTACTAAAATATTGTCTTGTAGGTCTTAAATCATTTTTAACAGGTCTTTATTTTTTCTTTGTCATATTGATCCTACACACATCCAATCACCAACAATCCATCTCAATAAATCCTTCAGCAAAACTCTATTTACAATATAACTAATATTGTCTGCTGTGCATACATTTAGTTCATTAAAAAAAAATTTGAAGTTGAAAATGGCATGTGTACAACTAGGGTCTGCTTGTTTTGGCTAATTATTTAAAATGTGTGACCAAAAAATTACCAATTAATTTTTTTTCTTTTTTGATGGGGCAAGTCATTTTATTTGTTTTGTTGGGCCATTAGGAAAATCCTTAGCGTTTAGCCCTATATAAGTCTGAAATTTCATTCTTTGTGGTCTTAAAAAGCTCTTAAAAAATCTTAAATTTAACTTGGTGAAACCTGCAGAAACCCTGTTGATTGAAAATCAGGGTTATTTCACTAAATATAACTTTTGTACCTCATTGAAAATCATTTATATTGTGTTGTTTAAAAATTAATAGATACATTACAGTGGCTAAAAATAGCTTTTATTTATTTATTTTTTTACCAATTGTCATTTTCTGCTCTAAATGACTACACTTTTACTTTAAAGTCAGCATGAACCAGAATTTGATGAGACTTCTACTTCAGTATATGGATGTACTTTCAGCAGAAATGGAATATTGAGTAAGGGCCGGGGCTTTGTTTTTGTGCATCCTTCCCTCATAGCGAACTAACAGTAAGAGCGGGGGTGGTTAATAATATTGTGGCTGAAGCCGTCGTCAAGCTGACATCATCAGAGAAGGACCACCACTGGAAAATGAAGAAGCAATTCGTCAGACTTTGAAGATTACCAACACAAACCATTTTGTTTGTTTGTTTGTTTGTTTGTTTGTTTGTTTGTTTGTTTGTTGATTGTTTGTTAGTGGATTGACAAAAAAAAATAAAGTGCGCTAGCAAAATAAACATTGTAAATGTTGATTTTACACTGAATTTAAATTTAGAAGAAATGTCGCAGTAAAATTTTCCTCAAAGACATAATTATAAATTGTAAATACAGAAAAACTGAGAATTTCCAAGTAGTCTCTTCATTTATAAATAAGTTATAAGAAATAAAAGAACTTTACAAAACAAAACAGCACTGCTCTATGATTTTTGCAGGAGTCTTGTAGGATGTAATGAAGATATGAATGAAAATATGCCTTTGTTAGTTGTGAATATGCACCCGCTAGTGGTGAAATGACACACTGTGCCTTTAAATATGCAACAATTTGTTTATGCTCTGCATTCACAAGAATAAATTTGACTACAAATTAGCCTTCTTGCACATTCTCTCAGCATCCATGAATTGGATGTGTATTTTTTTGTTGTTGTTGTCGAAATACAGGTTTGTGAAGGTTTTATTTCATAAAATCATGAATCAAATGATATTCAAAGCAACATACATGTAGAAGGACGTAATTTCAGTCAATGATCAGTCTTTGACTTAATGACCATGTTTTATTCTTTGCATGAAAAAGAATCTGATTATTATCCTATTTGAAGTGTCTTATCTTTCTTTTGTTCTTTATTTGAAGGACTTTCTGAAGTACAGCACTAAAGCAGGTCTGGACTGTAAAGAGATCGAGGTAGGTGAACTGAGCTATTAATAGATACTCTATATGTGTCCTAGACTTCAGTCATGCGTTGACATTACTGTGTGTTTTGTGCCCTGTAGAAAGCAGTTGAGCTCATGTCTCTGGTGCCCAAACAGTGTAATGACATGATGAATCTCGGACGACTGCAGGGCTATGAGGTAAAACTCCAAGAACAAAAACACCTGGCCTGACTAGAGTAAATGAAGCACATGCTGTTATATAACTGTAATTATTATAATTGAAAATGTAGTTGAAATGAGAGTGAATTGTGTTTGGGGGACTTCCAGAAGCTGTTAATGGCAGCTGTAAAATGACACTGGCTGTTATAATTACTCAGAGTAAGATGAGGCATCTAGTAGTGTAATAATAGAGGACTATTATTGTGCTCACATCAGGGTTATACTGAAACGGCGGTCTAACAATGGACCAATCTGCTTTGTACGCTCGTATTTTGATAAGGATACACTTTCTGCTTACATTCAGCTGTGTTGTCAACAGAAAAATGATTCAAGAATGATTTTATAGCAAATAATTTTATGAAGCCAAACAAAACTGATTATTTTAGCATATTAATTTTGTTATTGCTATAAGGAAAAATAAACAGCATATGTTTTATGCAGCGGATGACCTTCCAGCTGCAACCCATCACTGGGAAACATCCATTCACACTCATTCACACACATACTGTACACTATGGACAATTTAGCTTACCCAATTCACCTATACCACATGTTTTTTTTTTTTGGACTTGTGGGGGAAACCGGAGCACCCGGAGGAAACCCACGCGAACACGGGGAGAATATGCAAATTCTACACAGAAATGCCAACTGACCCACCCGATGCTCGAACCAGCAACCTTCTTGCTGTGAGGCAATTGTGCTACCCACTGTGCCACCGTGCTGCTTTAAATAATTGTAATAATTATTATTATTTTGACAATATACATAAGTAACAACAATAATATTAGTATATTTATTTTGTAACTTTACTGTTGCTATAAATAATCATAATCATAAACATAGCTCTTATTATTTTGACAATATACTTAAGCAACAACAGTAATATTTGATAAATATTTTGTAACTTTACTGTTGCTAAATAATAATCATAATCCTTTTAATTATTATTATTAACATATAATTTACAAACAACCAAAATATTAGTATATTAATTTGTAATTTTATTATTGCTATAAAGACAAATATAATAATAATTATTATTTATTTATTTATTTTGACAATATACTTAAGCAGCAACCATAATATTAATATATTCGTCTTGCAACTTTACTGTTGCTACAAAGAAAATTATAATAATAATAATTATTAATAATATTATTATTATGAAGATATACTTTAGCAACAATTAAAATATTTGTTTATTCATTTTGTACATTTTATTATTATTATTATTATTACATACTTTGACAACACTTTTCATCATTCATTTTCTTTTCAACTTAGTCCCATTATTTAAAAAAAGGGACTAAGCCACAGTGGAATGAACTGCCAACTTATCCAGCATATGTTTTACGCAGCGGATGCCCTTCCAGCTGCAACCCATCACTGGGAAACACCCACACACTCTCATTCACACACATACACTACAGACAATTCAGCTTACCTAAATCACCTACAGTGTAGCGCATGTCTTTGGACGGTGGGGGGAAACCGGGGCACCCGGAGGAAACCCACGGCAGCACAGGGAGAACATACAAACTCCAGGGACCTTCTTGCTGTGAGGCGACATCGCTACCCACTAAGCCACCGCGCCACCCTTAGCAAAACTTTCTATTTTCTAATTAACTCAAAGCAAACGAATTAAACATCATGTTAATATTGATACAAAATACTTATTTTTAGTTATAATAGAGTATGTGGAAGTGACTGAACTCTTTTGACCTTTGTGTTCAGCGTACAGTGTGTGACATTATAGACTAACAATCTAATGACGTTCCAAACACACCAGATGCAGAAAGCTATGAGTGTTTTAATGAGGAATTTCCTGAACAAACTGCATCTGACAAAAGCAGATGTCACACACACATACAGGCCACATAGACACTGCATGCATTCAACTACCAGTTAGACAGCCAGCTAGTGTGTTATCCAGTTCAGGAAATCACTTTTAGCTGAGAATCTTGAAATATTAGATGATGAACTGGTACAAATGTGCTACAAAAACAAAAAGTTACCAGCCCTCCCTGTTATAAAAATATACTATTATTATTATTAGATTATTTTAGTAATATACAATAAAACAATCAAAATATAACATTATTATTATTATTATTGTATTGTATATTATTATAATTTGCAATAGAATAATAATAATAGTTTATTTTTATAACAGAAATATAGATATAAAACTAATATACTAATATTATGGCTGTTTTTGATAGGTTTGCTTTGTAATTATACAAATAAAGTAATAATAACATTTTTTTAAGTCCAAACAAGGACACTCACCTGACAAAAGTCTTGTCATCGATCCCAGTTGTAAGAGCAACAAATAATAACTTGACTTTTAATTCATTTGGAAAAAATAATTTGGAAAAAGGTAGATTTTTCAGATGAATCATCTGTTGATCTGGGTCAAGGTGCTCCAGGATTGGCCAGCCCAGTCACCAGATATGAACATTATTGAGCAAGATAAAGCATTATTGGGTAAGATAAAGGAGGAAGCACTGAAGATGAATCCAAAGAATCTTGATGAACTCTGGGAGTCCTGCAAGAACGCTTTCTTTGCCATTCCAGATGACTTTATTAAGTTATTTGAGTAATAATAAAGCAAATAATAGATAATAAATAATAGCATTGAAACATACAACTAATACATTTACATTACCAGTATAATATTTGTATGACTTTTTTCATAATTTTTCAAATGTCATTATCCCCAGTGTCATAATGTTATTTCTATGTGTGTATTAGTGCTGGGATGGTTGTTGAGGGCCATGTCTGTTTGTTCACGCAGGGGAAGTTGACCGCTCAGGGAAAGTTATTGCAGCAGGACACGTTCTTCGTGACAGAGCAGGACTCTGTTGTTCTGTCCCGCAGTAAAGAGCGCAGAGTGTTCCTCTTCGAGCAGATCGTCATCTTCAGCGAGCTGCTCCGCAAAGGCTCCTCCACACCAGGATACCAGTTCAAGAAGAGCATCAAGGTACATTCACGTCATAGGCTTTTACATTCACTTCATAAGTCAAGTGTTGTCACACAGTTATTAGAGCAGAAAGTAAAGTTGCAGCTCTCTATATCATCCATAAATGACAATAAGCCAGTGGCTTTATGAATACCTTAATAAAATCTCTGATGTGGTAAAATTGGCTGAAATCCAACAGCTAAAATTCTGATAAAGAGTTTTTTTTTATTGAAATGTCCAAAAATAACCACAACAGTGTATATATTTTGTTGATTTATGCACTTACATTATCCCAAATGTTTCAAAGAATGTTCAAATTCAGAGAAATAAACTATTTTAACTATTGACATGGTCTGGGTCATTTGTGGCTATGCTAATGATGTCACAAGCCCTCATAGAAAACAGGCAAACACTAAAGATGCTTTAATATGTTCTGTGTTTCATTAGACTGCACTTATAACAGAGCTTTAAACTGTGATCACGAGTGGAAGAACTGGAATCGGTAGACTGTGGCATAATAAAAGTTCTGCTGCTTTTGTGTCTTTCATCAACATTTGCTTTAGCGCTCAGGTTTGACTTTCAGTTTTTAGTCTTACTCTGCTTCATGCTACCATGATAATAAGTAGTTCAGCTTATCCCATGATCCCATGATTCCACACAGTCATTTGTCATCAATATATGCCTTTGTTTGTTGTAAATATGTGCCCTCTAGTGGTGAAAATGACATACTGTGCCTTTAAATCAGGGGTGCCCAAACCTTTTTTTATAAAGGGCCAAAAAACCAAACTTGATTGAGGGATGTGGGCCGAATATAAACCAAGCCAAATATATCACACCATATTACATTACATTTGCCATGGGTTATTTCCGTATTTATTTGGTAATATTTTAAAATAGCTAGAAAGCAGTGCTTTAAATCATCCTAGCTAATGCAGTGTCATTTGTAACATTTTATAATGAACTTATTATAGTTAAAACATACTGTAAACAATACCATTTATAACACATTGGAGTTCAATGTCGACCTGCCTTTGCCTTGATTTGCTCGCCGATGTCTTGTGCATTGCTTTTTGTTGACAGCTTTTACATTTTAAAAGTCTGATTCATTTACAACATTTAATTATAACATTAAATTTCAGCTGGCTTTTTTGTGGCTCAGCAATAAAACAAAGGGTTTCATTAAAATTGAAATAACGATCTCTGGCATTCGCCCCAACCACCTTTTCAACATTCTCCCTCTCTTTTCAAATGGGATGGTGGGCCAAGTCAAAGGTTACTATGGGCCAACTTTGGCCCGTGGGCCCTACGCTGGGCATCTCTGCTTTAAATCAGGGTGTTCGCGGGGTCTTAAAAAGTATTAAAAGTTTATAAATCAATTTAGAGAAATTGAAGACCCTTAAAAAGTCTTAAATGCTGTTACAATGTGTTACATTTTTGCATCATTTTTGATTATACAGTTGTATAATTATAGTTGTTTGCTAAAGTTTGAAATTTTGGGATGCTGTGTAGTTTATAATATCGATCAAATTCTGCTATATTTGATGTCACACTGCTTTGTTTACTGCAGTAACCGAGACAGCATTATTATTTCTGCTGTTCTACAGTATAGGTGAAACCTTCTGGATTAACATTTTTATAAAGTATATGAATAATGTTTTAGTTTAGGATTCGTTTCTTACCATCAGTATTTAGTGAATATATTTAAAATTTCGCCAATGTTACATTTTCAGACCTAAAGTGGCGATGAGGTCTTAAAATGTATCGAAAGAGTCTTAAAAAAGGTCTTAAAAGTTATTGAATTTTACCCTCTGAGTCCTGTATATACCCTGTAAATACACAGCTATTTGTTTAAGCTCTGCATTCACAAGAATAAGACTGACTACAAGTTAGCCATTCTCTCAGCATCCATGAATTAGATGTGTATTTTTTGGTGAAATATGGTTTTGTGAATGTTTTATTTCATAAATCATGAATCAAACTATTTTATACAAAGCAACATAGAGGGACACAATTTCAGTCAAGGACCAGACTTTGACTTAATGACCATGTCTTATTCTTTGCATGAAAAAGATCAGTCGAATTACTTTCTGAAACATTTGACAAATGTAGACAATCCGCTTGATGAAGTAAATTCAGTTGGTTTCATTGCTTTAAAGAGATTCACCATGTACGATGTACAGTTAGTTCCAAAACTTTATGAGATTATTTCTTCTGCTGAACCTAAAAGAAGATTTTGAAGATGGCTAAAAACATTGACCTCCATAATAAAAGAAAACATATGGAAGTCAATTGTTACAAAATAGTCTTCAAAATATCTTATTTTTTGCTCAACAGAAGAAAGACAGTCAAACAGGTCACAATTGGCCCTCTATCATTAGAAAAGTGTACACAAGAGCCACCTGTAAGCACCAGGTTTAAAAAAAGACTGTTTTCTGCTTGTCTATTTGTGGTCCTACCAACCAAGATGCATTTTACATTGCATTTTAGCCATGCTATTATCCAGGGGTGCGTTTCCGAAAACCATCGTTAGCCAACTAAGGTCGCAAGGTGCGTCGTTCGTACATAGTTTGTTGATTTGGTGTTTCCCAAATCCGTCATTTCAACGAACATTCGCAAACTGCATCGCAAATTTCCATGCTTGCAACTACACCTCTGGAGCTGTAGTTAGAAACACAGTTCCTGGCTGTGTACTATTTCCAGTTATCCCCCCTATGCCCTTTTCATTTAGAACATTCTAACACTTAAACTTGGAATGATTAAAAAAAGTATTAAAGTCATCTCTCTTAGGTGTAATTTGCTTTCAAAGCATTTTTAAAGATTTTTTAAACAATGACGCTCTCTTTGCAGTGCACTTTAAAAACATTGATGTCATTTTGAACACAGCCGTGGCTCATGCCGAAAGCTATAGGTGACCTATTATTTAACAGCGGAATTTACGTTATGTCTCCAAAACTTGTGAAAACAAAAAACATAGCATACGTTAATGCTTTTAATTTGTAGTAGGTTATTTATTAAGTATCTGTACTGTATATGACATGGGCCTGTTGGTCAGAACATTTCTGCTGTGATTCATGTGTCAAATTGTAAAAGTAGACTTTTCAAAAAATAAAAAATAAATAAACAATATCCTACTTAATGATGATAATCATCATCATCATCATCATCATCATCAATATCAGTAATATTATTATTAAAGTGTAATTTTTTTCATTTCCTAATAAATAATAAATATTAAATTTCTTTTCTTAATAAATGGCCTCATTGTTTATTTATTTATATGATTTATATATGATATTAGAATACGTGTTAGCTTTTGTAAGTGATTTCATGTTTTACATTAGAATATGTAATGTTCTCAATAATATTTGTAAAGGAAACATAGACTCTATATGTGCCGTTTACATATATTTCAATTAATATAGAAAACGAGTGCATGTTTTTACCAAAACTAATATTGGATTTTTTTTAAATACGTGTGTGTAAAACAATATAATTTGCACAAAGAAATGATGGGGTTCTTCTCTAAAAAAGTTGTTACCACCCCATTTAGAGCATCATTATGAGTGTTTTACGTTATAACTAACGTGGTTTAAACAATGAATCTGCGACAAAGGAACTACAAGTTTTGGGAAACACTTGTCACTACATCGTTCTTTTCCCAAACGATGCATCGTACTATGATAGTTCAGCCGCGAGTAACGTCGTTGTTTGGGAAACACACCCAGAGTGGTTTACCATGAAGCATTTGACCAATTCTTGCTTGTCTGGGAATCAAACCCACAACCTTAGTGTTGTTAGCGCCATGCTCTACTATTTGGGAATGCTACATGCATGGTTATTAACAGTGTAAAGCAGGCCTCTGATTGTTGATGTGTGCAGGTGAGTTACCTGAGCATGGAGGAGCAAGTGGAAAGCGACCCGTGTAAGTTTGTCCTGGTGTGTCGAGGCTCGTCTGAACGACTGACGCTACAGGCCGCAAACGTCGACATCAAGAAAGAGTGGGTGCAGAGCATCAGAGAACTGCTGGACATGCAGTTCAACTTCCTCTCAGGTAAACCCATCTTCAGTTAGTGTCAGTTCATCAGCAAAGAGATATCAGTTCATTCAGTGTGTGTAATGTTTGTGTTCAGCTCTTCAGAATCCACAGGCAGCTCTGACCACTCAGCTGTCCAACAGCAACCGTTCCTCGTCCTCGCACCCCTCTACGCCCCTCAAACCAAACACCGCCCCCAACGGAAGCCCCGCCCACAAGAACAATAAGCATGCAGAGGAGGTGAGCATCAGAAATATTAGATACAATACATCCCATATATGAACCGTTTTTAGAACAAAGGTTACTTGAGGCTGGCATACTACACGGTGCAAACTGTGATGGTCAGATTGTATGTTCAAGAACATGTCGGTGAGTGAGTTTATGTGAAAATCATACAGACGCAGTGATATATCACATGATTTTATGACCTGGCTGATTCCGAACGCAATCACATGAAGTTTTGTGTCAAAAACATGGACAAAGGGAAACATTCATTGCTTTTAAAACCTTTCAGAGACTCTTTCTCTCATAAAAGTGTTTAATATGTGTATATCTGCCTTTAATATAGCAATTAATTTGAAGAAATATCAATGTTTGTTGAAGAAAAGATCAAATACTGTTATTTATGAATTGTTATTATTACTATTTTTAAGGGTTTAAGCGCAGAATCTGCATGTTTTTTCATCATGCACTGAAAACAAATTCACTTTTAAGTTTACAAGTTTAAGTTTAAACATATTTTAAGTTTGTATTTATCAGAAAAAGTCTCTTCTGCTTATAATATTGCATTTATTTGATCAAAATATTGAGTTTCTTTCTTCAAATTTAGTTTTTATATATGCAGCTGGAAAAATAAGTATTAAACACCATTAGACACCATTAAGTCACCATTTTTCGCAGAAAACATATTTCTAAAGGTAGCAACAAATCCATATATGCAAAGAAAACAAATCTAATTAGTATACAAATGAAGTTATTAGTAATAAAATGAAATGACACAGGGAAAAGTGTTGAACACATGAAGAAGGGAAGGTGTAGAAATCTCTCAAAATTATTCAGCAACTCTCTGCCCTTCCTCAATGTGAATTGATATTAGCTGCTTCAGTCTAACATCTACATTATCAGGAGGATGAAGATGAAACCAGGGTGGACATTTCAGCAGGACAATGATCTAAAACACAGCTGAGGAAACTCTCAAATGCTTTCAGAGAAAGAAAATCAAGCTGTAGAATGGCCCAGCCAATCACCTGACTTGAATACTTATACTTATGTATATATATATACGAGAGAGAGAGAGAGAAAGAGATTATTTATTTATGACAACAAAACCAAATCAGAAATTATTATAATATCATTATTTGTTGATCGGTTAACATGTCTTGTTGTTAACTATGTTGAAAATATTCAAAAATATTCACATTTTTGTGGAAAGTACATAACTTCTCCAGGCTTCTCTGATGAAAAGAAATCTTAGCTTTAGAAAATCATAAAACCTTGATTTTTTTTTTTTCCTCTCTCACCACTTTTACAACTACCAAACTATTCGAACTCTGACGTAGAAACTGAAGCTGTAGCGTGAAAACACCCGGTGACAGGAGACCAATTATCTCAACAGCAATGTGTGCTCATAGATAATCTAACTACATCAATTACTTACCCTCAGCATTTTAATAAGTGTCTCATCCAGGCCAGATAGATGTAATTAGGCTTAATTAGTTGACAGTAGTCTGGTCTGAGGATTGGTCACTCAATGTATCTGCTCTGCAGTGCTGTTCAGTTCCAGTCGATTGTCTTTGAGGTGAAGTAGAGGAGCTGCTGGCTATTCTTAGTGGGGGGAATGGCCTAGTTTTCGTCTTGTTCTCTACCTGTTTCTCTCCTTCTTCTGTTCCCTTTTCCCTCTCTCTCTCCTCATATCATGGCCTTGGCACATTCTGCTTTCTTCTGTGTCCCTAATAAATCACACTGTCACTGAACAGCAGACTGGAGGAGCTGCTGCTACTTTTTATTTTTAAATGTCTCAAAGCTAAGGCTTTTGCTCGGCTATTTATTTCTCGTGCCAGTGCCGGGTCAAGGTTGATGCAGGCGGAGGCCCTGAAGAACAGACTTCTGTCTGCGCCAAGCTCTGCCCTGATTTGTCCTGTAGTGTTCAGCTATTTGAACATTCGCTGAAGTCAAAATGTTCGAATGAATGTTGGAATAATTCATTCTTATGCAGTGTTTTAGTGTCACATGATCATCCAGAAATCTTTCTCAGATTCTGATGTGTTTTGCTGGTTCACAATTAATAATTTTAAACCGTTTAGACAAATTTTTCTGGATATCATGATTATTGATCAGTGTTTCCTCCAGGATTTTTTCCAGCTGTGGTGGCAGGTCTTTTTTACACAGATCTACTAACTACCTGTGGCGTTATTTCAATGACAAATGTTGTGAGCGCAGTATTAGAAGTCGAGATCGCATTTATGTAATAGCCTACGAGCATGCGGATCTCTTTGCTTGCACGCCGATTTCCTCTGCTCGTGCACAAAACTTCTTGCCTCCCCCTCAAATATAAGCCGCTTTAAGAGCGCGCAGATCTTCTTGTGCGCTCTCAAATAAACGCTGCTGAGGTGCGATTTAGTGCGTTTATGTAACGAGTATGTCTCCAACATTTATTAGATTTGCAAGGAATATTTATAAATGTCTCCAATAGACCTACAGAGCGCCATTAATGCGTCCTGAAGTAAAGTGAAACGGCTATACGTCGTGTTTGCTGGCCTCACGCATCACGCACCTGTCAAGTCAGGCAGTCAGTCAGTCAGCACGTAACCTTGAAGGGTTTCATAAATGACGCACAGCACTACTACGGTTAAAAAAATTTACTACTATTAAAAAAATTACATGTTTTGAGATGAGAAGCGTGTGTAGCCGTGGCGGGATGAATTTGGCGTGGCGCCCTGCCATGGAAGAATGAATGTAGCGGAAACCATGTGATTATTTAGTGATATTTGGTTGTTTGCACAAGACGAAACACGACAGAACACGACATAGATTTAAATACAGCCATTCAGAAGCACAGAATAGTGCACTCACTGCACTCCAATAAAATAGTAAGGTTTATGATCTAATTAATACATATTAAACATCTTGAACATGATTAGTTTTTTATAATTTTTTTATTTTCATGATCTGAGGTGAACTATCCGCTGCTGCTTTCAGTAAAAAAAAAATATATATATATATATATAGTTGAAGTCAGAATTATTAGCCCCCCTGTTTATTTTTCCCCCATTTTCTGTTTAACGAAGAGAAGATTTTTTTCTGATTGATTTTATCTTTGCCATGATGACAGTAAATAATTTTTGACTAGATATTTTTCAAGAGACTTCTATACAGACATTTAAAGGCTTAACTAGGTTAATTAGGTTAACTAGGCAGGTTAGGGTAATTAGGCAAGTTGTTGTATAATGATGGTTTGTTTTGAAGACTGTTGAAAAAATATATAGCTTAAAGGGGTTAATAATTTTGATACTAAAATGTAAAAAAAAACTGCTTTTATTCTAGCCAAAATAAAACAAATAAGACTTTCTCCAGAAGAAAACATATTATCAGACATACTGTGAAAATTTCCTTGCTCTGTTAAACATCATTTGGGAATTTATTATTTTTTTAAATCCAAAGGGGGGCTAATGATTCTGACTTCAACTGTACTTTTACAGTTAGCTTTCAGGGCATATTAGGATATTCACAGACTATATCAGTCTGCTATAACATAAGACTGTGCGTTAAAGGAGGGAAAAACATGAGCATTAACAGCATTATTATGATGGACCATTTTGGTAGCGAACTTGAGCAATATGTGAACTTAAACTTTTCGTTGAAAACAGCTCCTTATGTTCACCCTTTATTTTTTTCTGCCCCCATCCTCACTTGTGTATGTCACCCACCTCACACACCTTATTCTGCACGGGGTAATTCACCTGCACAGTTTTGGCGCTCGCTGCTTTTATCTGAACCTGATCTGAATGCAACTAGGCTACAGCCTCTCATGTGAGAGCGGGGAAAGGCACAGCCAATCACGGTGCAACTCGAGAAGAGAATTAATGCTTTTAATTAATAGTAGGTTATTTATTATCTGTACTGTATATGACACGGGCCTGTTGGTTTGAACATTTCTGCAGTGGTTTGCATGTGTCAAATTGTAAAAGTAGACTTTAATAATATCCTACTTAATAATAATAATAATAATAATAATAATAATAATTAATATTATTATTAAAGTAGGATTTTTTTTATAATATATATATATATATATATATATATATATATATATATATATATATATATATATATATAATATATATATATATATATATATATATATATATATATATATATATATATATATATATATATATTTTTTGTGAATTAAATTATTGGTGGGGACATTTAAATGGTTAAGGGGCATTAGTGGGGACACGTCCCCTCCGTCAATGTACATGACGTGCTCATTGTCAGTTTGTCCTGTTGTTCAGCTGCAAGAAATAGAAGACATTTCTAAAATATACATTTCAGGTGTTTGTTAGGACAAAACTCTTTTATTCTAGCCGAAATAAAACTAATTAAGGCTTTTTCTAGAAGAAAAAAATATTATAGGAAATACTGTGAAAAAATTCCTTGCTCTGTTTAACATTCATTTGGGAAATATTTGAAAAGAAAAAAAAAAATTCACTTCCACTGAATGTCAGAAGATGATGGCCTCTTTAAATCAACTGCTAATCGAGTGAGTTCTTACTGTGTGTGTCTTCAGGATCCAGACGAGGGCGAGTGTAACGGTCTGTCATTGGTGCTAGTGACGCAGGACTACAACGCGGTGAAGGAAGACGAGATCTGCGTGGTGGTCGGCGAGAAGGTGCAGATCCTGGCGTCCAGTCAGCCAGAACATGTGCCTGGTTTATCGACCTGCAAACAGCCAATCACCTGCTGCAGAGGGCTGGGTGCCGAGTCACGTGCTCTCCTCGACCCGGTAAAGCCACGCCCTCCTCAAACACCTCGGAATAAAACCACTACTCCCATTCACCTTCAGTTTCACCAGCCTACTCTAGGGGAAGAGAAGAGACTGCCACTCAACATCCCGCTAACTACGATTGGTCAGGAAGTCCCGCCTCTTCCGCCTGCCTGCCGTAAGTTGAAGACTAAAGATGCACGCTGCGAGAAAAAAAAGGTGCGACATCACCTCCCATAGGTAATATGGGGAAAATACATATAAAAAATTAAAAACAATAGAGAAACAAAGGAGATATTTTATATTGATAATAATAATATAATAATAATAAAAAAGATTGTGTTGTACAGAGGAGGAAACTGAGGTGAATTTGTCAGTGAATTCCGTGTATGGATGTTAACATCATCCTTTCTCATCGACACGCTCCATTACACGAAACAGGACTGTTTTTTTCAATGGGGCTCTATCTTTTTCCCTGTCTGTCTATGCCAAGTCATTTGCACACTGTGTATATTTTCGTTTAATGAGATTTTATTTTTGGAAAGGTTTATTTGTTTGTTTATTTCCCCCCCAAGTGTCTATTTTTACAGCGATATTAGGCGTTTTCGTTCAGTTCCGCCAACCAGTTCCAGTGTTCTGTACAAAGTATTCTGCACTTTTTCAACAATAGTATCGCAATGACGGCAAAGTTGTGCAATATCACACTCGTCACAATGCTCATAACTGTACTTGTAACTAAAGATTTAAATGTATTATTCTGTATCATTTTAAATTTGTACATAATATTTTTGACATTGCCATTATAGTTACGCAGCAGAGGAAAAACACTCCAAAAAAAAGAGCGAAAATAAAACAAAACAAAAAAACTCTGGTAGTCCGCACTGCCTTCAAAAACCTGACCCTCTGATTTTTACATTCGACGCCATCAGATTTTAGTATGTAATAATTTATCATCTGAACCATATCAGAAGCAGATGTTTACTCTAATTAGTCGACTAAAAGTGGATGTTGTTGATTTCTGAAGAGTAGTCTCTACTGTCAGCGCTCAGATCTCAGATATACGTGTAAATAAACCTTACGGAAATAAAAGATAAACTAATTCTAGCAGGTATTTCACTTGTTGAACTCTGGAATGTTGTTCATAATAAAGCTGACAATTTTTCATCTTGGATATGATGTGCTCTGTCATTTATACATCCGGCTCGTCTCCCATTAGCTGTTAGCTAAACTAGCACAAGCTAAATTAGCACATTAGCTAAACTATTTAAATGCAAATATTGACAAACTGAAATTTAAAACGAATTTAAATGCTCAATATTACAGTAATTATTAGGGTGTAATGGATCACGGTTAATCCGTGATTCGTACGGATCACAACCCATGGTTCGGAACACACGTGACCCGAGGATTAATACAATTTTTTTACTTGTAGATTGATCCTAAATTTGTAACAATCACAGAGCGATCGTCTCTTCCTTCATTCAAATCGCATGTGTGAAAGCATTTAGGATTTTCTGTGAAATATTATGATGACAGAAGAAGACAAGGTAGGTTATTCGGTATGTGGTGGGTTTCTTAGGTTATTAAAGGTGTTTTTTGTCACTACTTGTTTAGCCTGCATCAACGCATTCAGTGTAAGCTGCACGATTAATCATTAAAAGATCGGGATCTCAACACCCACGCAACATCAATTACAAATGACGGGGATTTACATACAGTATGTTTATTAATCTTTTCGAATCGATGCATTCAATCTGTGTATGAAAAACGCAAAAAATCAAGAAAGAGATTCAGTCTTTAGTTTACAACCCGTCAATAACCACAGAAGTACTGGGATATACAGTTTACTAGTTTAGATAAAAACCACTGATGTTCATTGGTAAAGATTAAAATCACCGTCCTGTGCATTTAACTTCTCGCTCAAAATTGAAAAGTTGTAGGCAGCGTTACATTATTTAACCCAATAATTGTTAAGCAGTTTCTTTTTATTCAGCTGATTATTTCTTTCATTTTATTTGTAATAAAATACAGGTTCGAAGTTTCTGTTAAACCAAAAGGTCTTGCAAGTACGTTTTTGTTAATGAATGGAAATGGAATGGTAATGGAAATTACATAGTCTCCTCCCCTTCTGGCTGATACAAAAATGGTCTGATCCATAACTAAAAAATCATAATGTGATCCGACAGTGAGATTTCTGATCCGTTACACTACTAGTAATTATTAGATGCACATATTCTTAAATCACTTGCTTTACGTTTACGAGTGTACAATGTCAATCCTAATTAGAGAGTGACCAACAACAAAATAACATTCAATCTGAAATGTTATGTTCATCATCAAACTGGGGAAGGATTGTACCTTGCAACAGGCACCGTTTAAAAACCATGACGGCTCAGACAGTGAAGAGCAAGTTTAATTGCAAAGAGCTTTATTGTCATCTCAACAGTACACAGTGAAATGAGACCATGTTTATCTAGCTACCACATAAAAACCACACACAACTACACAAAACAATAAGAGACACATAAACAACACAAAACACCTCAGAACCAAGGATTAAAGAGTAAACTGCCTGGCTGTGTAAAGTGCATAGTGCAACCTGGTGCAAAAGTGTAAGACAGACATTAATCAATTCAGAAGGTGAGACAGATGTAGAAACATTATATTTATCAGTAAACACAGTTCCTCTGAATAAGTGCGTGTGTTTGGAGGTAGTTTAGTTGATGCAGCTGCTCAGGATGCTCTTGAGCACATGTCAAATCCAGTTCTTGGAGGGCCGCATCTCTGCACAGTTCAGCTTTACCCTGATTAAACACACCTGATCAAACTCATTGAGTCTTTCAGGCTTGTGTGAAACCTACAGGTAAGTGTGTTGAAGCAGGGTTGGAACTAAACTGTACAGAGATGCGGCCCAACAGGAACTGGATTTGACACCTGTGCTCTTGAGGGTCCCTCTATAGAGCATGTTCAGGATTAGGAGACGAGTTTTCCTAAGACAGTTACAGTTTTGTCAGGATCTGTGAGTCTCGACAGATGAGGACAGTGTTGACACACAGCACTGGAACTGGGGTAGTGTTGAGAATCAGCTCTGGTTTTCTTCTTGCAGGCTGATTTTCTCATCAATCCATTACAGGAAGTTCAGGCACAATGATGTTTGTAAAACAATGATTTATTTGAGTCTCATGACAAGAAGATGTAGAAGGTCAGATGATATAAAGGTCTTGATGGAGGACTCTGGAGCTGGTAAATAGTGCAAATACAGTTTTTCCTTCTTCTTCTTGTTCATCTTTTTATCTGGTGACCTGAAACAAGCAACACACACACATATGTTGTTCTACATGTTACACTTGTAGAAACATCCTGTATAAAAATGCTCAAGATAGAAACTGTAGAATTGAATACCTTGAACCAGCTATGGCTGCTGAGTTTTCCCAAAGCAATCCTCTTCTTTGGGCTCCTCTGAAGGCAGGCCTGGACCAGTTGGCAACACTCTGTGGAGAAAGATGGATGAGTCTGATTATTATCACCTAAACTACATCTACGTGCTTTAATAATCACAATCCAAACAATAAGATTTGATGGTGCTGAAACATGAGGTCCAAAACTGATGAAAATGACTGAATTATTCCTCTGTGTGATTTAGATTAACAGTTGGCTTTCTGTGCTGTAATGAATGACCAGCTCACCTTTTGACAATCCAGATTTGATCCAAATTCTTTCATTGGTCAATTCCAGGTCACTGTGTTTTGGAGGTTCTCCACACAGCAGTTCATATAGGAGAACCCCCAGTGACCAAACGGTTGCCGCTTTACCGTAATATCTGCCACTAGACCTGTATTCAGGTGGACAGTAATCTTCGGTGCCTGAAAGAAGATTTTCTTCATTAGTTACAGTAAGAAAGCTGATGCTGTTCAAAATATGGTGTTGAACAATTAAAGTCTCAAACTGCAGACTTAAAGGACAACACATACCACAGAATGTTGTGTAGGCAGAGGTCTTCAGTAGTTCACCGCAGCCAAAGTCGATGAGCTTCACCTCCAGGGTCTCCTTGTTTATCAGCAGGTTTTCTAGTTTTATGTCTCGATGAAGGACCCCTCGCTGACAGCACATGTGGGCAGCCTGCACTACCTGCCACATGATGTGCCACGTCATGTTCTCGCTGAGGGTTCCTCCGTGCCGCTCCAGGAAATCAAACAGGTCTTCGCAGGGTGAGGGGCGCTCCAAGATCATTATGTAGGAGTCGGGCCGCTCCTGCCACTCCAACATCTGGATTATCTGAGGAACGCTTGGACCTTCGTTGGCAAGAATCGTTAGAGCAACCTCTAACGGAAGGGGTGTAGGATGACCAGGCTGTAGAAGAAAGACATTTGCTGTCAGTGATGTTCAAAATCATTTTTGGCTCTAATTAACATATCTTGAAGTAAAAACCAAGAGAGCTGCTTTACAATGCTGAGATAATCCAGGTCATTGCTCTTCAAAACCACCTTCATTGCCACCTGATCAACAAAACAAAACATTAGTAATTGTTGCCCTGTGTTCTGAGCTCAAATTATCAGTCATTCAACTTTTTTAGTGTCATGTGACACAATAAACACACTTGAACAGACACTGAGAGAAATATTTTGCTTGCTAGAAATAATAATACCTCAAGACCATCCATCACACGAACTGCTTCAAACACTGTGCCGTATCCTCCCTCACCGAGCTTTTTCACAATTCTTGTAGCGGCCCAAATATTCATCTGCAAAAAGTAAAATGAGCAAACATTAGAGGACACATCACAAGAGGATTAAAGCTGACATTTTAATTCAGAATTTGACAGAATATTTGTCTATTATTTTGAATATTTCACATTTATTTGCTACTCAATTTAAGTAAAAGGCCTCTAATAAACTTAGGTAGATAATTAACACACATTATAATGTTGTTTGAGCACAGCATGAACATTATATTGAGAGAACATGTAGAGGTCAAATTACTGTCAATGTCCTGCTGACCGCCAAGACTGCTGCTGGAGCTGGACGGGCTGCTGGAAGTGGAGCTGGATGTCTTGCTGGAGCTGGACGTCCTGCTGGAGGCAGTGTTGGAGCAGGACGTCCTGCTGGAGGAGCTGGAACTAGAGTTGGCCTTGTCATCAAGACTCAGGCCGCTGCTGCTGGTGTCATTATCCTGAAGTTCATGATTCTCCACAGAGCAATCCATGAAGGAATCATAATATTCAGTATTTCTCTCCTCAGAGGTGACACTTTGAGCAGAGAAGTAACTAGAGGGCGACCTGCTCCTCATCTTTTTTGATGGCCGCCTCTCTTCAACGGGCTGGAGATAGTTGATGGCCTCGTTGGGGCAGGATTTTGTTTGTGCACCAAGATAGGAATTGTGCACAATAACGCAATCGCTGTCAGAAAAACAATCTCTCTTTCTCTTCTGTCCCATGATCACAAAAGCGGGTGGATGAAACACTAACACTGTTGAGTTCATGTAAAGCAGACGGAGAAATCAAGCAGAATGGCAAATCTGTACAGAGAAGCTGTTTAAGAACGCAAGACATTCTAAACGTTCTATTCGAAATATGACGTGAGAGCAGAGGTTTGTGTCATTGTTTGAAACTCAGTGGGAGAAATTATACATGATATATAAGCTCCTTAAGGAAAACCAACCACAATAATTAAAGCCGTACAACAATAGTTCCGTCCAAACTGTACAGAGACAGAACCCTCTTAGAAATGTAAATATTTCAATATTTAGTTAAAATCTTTACATTAAAAATCTACAAAATTTTATAGTAACTTTAGGCCTAGATTTTATAAATATGCTTTGTAATTTTATTGTTGCTTTACTGCATGTACTCTATGTGTATTATTTTACATGTATGATTATGTTTTTTTATGTATAGGGTACATACACATATAGCCTATTAAAATTGTATTTGTGGATAAATATGTTCAAAGAACGAAATATAGGCCTTCAAACAATTTGTCTGACCTGTAAATCAGTTTTGTAAGCTGTATAAGCTCAACAGAAAGACTGATGGTTTTCTGTCGATAATTGTCGAAATATTTAACATTCCCTATCTACATTAAAAGACACAGATTTCAGTTGGTTTTCGGCTCCTATATATCCGTAAATATCAAACATATTTGAAACATTTAAAGTTTGTTGTGGGATAATGCTTTTTAAATGATTTTAATTCATTTTCCCATGTGTCAAAAGATTAAAAATCAATCAATAATTAATTAAAATTTTAAGGAATTAATCGAAATAACACGTTTTCTGCATGTTTCTTTGGGTCTGAACATGTATTTTATTGTTAATATCAAACGGAACACATTAGTTTAATTTAAAATACTTTTTATTTTTAATTTTAAAATACGTTAAAACTATACAAAACGTTGTAATACATCGTTATAGAGCTCTAAAAAAGTTCTCAAATGTTCGTTTGTGTTTTGTATGTCAAACGGGCCTATAACGCGTCTTCATCATTTCACAGAAGAATATTGTCATTAAAACATTTATTTGCTAGAAAAACTCAATTAAAAATGTCCACTGGGCTAAATCTTAACAGATGGTTTCGTTTTATTTGCTGTTTCATCAGTCTGAAAACAAACAATATTTTATATCGAATTGCTTTTCTGCAAAAGGCAAATACTGATAAAAAAATTTTTATAAATAAGTTGTATTCTTATTTGCAATCTTTGCCTTATTGTTATGTATAATATATTTTTAATTAACTTTAAAAGTAACAAATGTGATTTGTAAAATAAACAACTTATTTGAGTCTGTCTATAACTTAAAAACAGTTTAATGCTAAATGGACGAGTTTGGAAACTCTAATGTCTCTTGAGTTGGCATGTGCGTTTATGGGACAGTGTTGCGACATTAGTTCTGTTCTTCTCATTAACCTGAAAATCCAAAAAATCGTTTAAACCGGTGTTGTGCCAAGAAACGCACCCCTGCCGCAAAACGCACTCATAGACTTTCATTAACATTCTCAGTCTACATTTACTAAATAAATAAATAAAGGCCATAATTGATTAAAACGTAAAATGATTGTAATTTTGATGGATAAAGCAGGGACAAGAAGTGAAACGCATTTTAAAACGCGCTAGGTTTACGAATGTGTAAAATAACAATACTGACTGTAGCCTAAAATGACATTTAGGCTACATGGAACACATAAAATTGTTGCTGCTGTTTTAAACTAAACCACACATTAAATAATTCACTTAAACTTGGTATTGTATTAAAGGTCAATCTATTTATTTATTTATTTAACTTCTGTAAGGAAAGGCTTCTATTCATGAAACTCACCTCAGTCACTCTCATTAGTGTCCTAACTCTCTATGTATTTTTTAAAGCAATTTCAGATGTACATTTCAGAGGGGTGCATATATGATTAAAAGTGCTTAAAAAATGCCAAATCTCTTTTGAACAGCTTAATAAAGGTTAAGTTTTATTATTTTCTTTTCCACAAGGGCAAACAAAATGTCCAAACAAAAGGTTGTCTGCAGAAAAAGCAAACAGAAGTAGCTACAAGTGAAGCGTACAAAATTCTCCAGCAGGAATGAAACGTCAAAATGTTGCACCACTACATGCAACAGTAGGTGTCCGTTTATTCAAGATGGTTCTTGTTTCACTGTTACATGATATTTTACTAGATCTTTTTTAAGACACTAGTATTTAGCCTAAAGTGCAGTTTAAAGGCTTAACTAGACACGTAAGGTAATTAGGCAAGTCATTGTGTGACGATGGTGTGTGCTGTGTAGACAATCAAGCCTATATATAGCCTGGTTTTAAGGGGGCTAAAACAAAAAACTGGTTTTATTCTAGTCGAAATAAACAAATACGACTTTCTCCAGAGAAAAAAAATATTATCGGAAATACTGTGAAAAAAAATCCCTTGCTGTTTAAACCACTTGGGAAATTGTCTTCAACTATATATGACTTGAACGACAATGATACTATTTACAGAGCGAGACCTACAAATATAACCTTAGGTAACTCTCAAAATGCATAATGAAAAAGATCAGGGATTATTATATTCATTTGAGAATTTCACTTACTTTGTGAGTTGAATAATTCATGGATCAGAGGGTTTAAACACAAGACAAAACAATGAACTATTTACTCTCCACAGAAAACAAAGGATGCCTGTGTCATGTGTGTCTGTTGAGGTATTACTTAAAGAGATAGCTCACTCAAACTGTTTTACGCAAAAGAAGATACTTTGAAGAAAAGCTGTAAACCTATAACTATTGACTTGCATAGTTTTTGATTTTATAGAAGTTAATGCTCACAGGTTTCAAAATATCTTATTTAGTGTTCAACAGAACAAAATAAACTCATTATGTCTGAAAATAACAAAGGTGAGTAAATAATGAGTAATGTTCATTTTTGAGTGAACCCTTTAATATCAAAATCAATAATTCGTCTAGTATAATCCTTGATAAGATTTATTTTAATTGGTGATAAGATTAGATACTGATGACAGTTAAACGACACATTACAGACTTTCAATGTATACATACGCTACACCATAAAATCCAGTGTTAAATGATTTTTTATTTAAAAGAAATTGGCGTCATCAGCTCGTCTTTTTATCCTTGTCTAAATATAAAATCACAGAAGTGCAAAAATCAATGTCATAATCCAGCCAACGTTTAAAAATAAATAAATACAAAAAATAAAGTTATCAGTCATTATACATGAACTTTAGATACAGGTCTTTTTCTTGCTAATGAACTTTTTGTCTGGAAATTAAGTTTTGAATTGAATTGAACAACAATAAAACCGCAAATAAACCGTGTTTTTTTCTCCACCAACCATCGCTTAACCATAGTAGGCCCATTTGTAGTAAATCTATACTCTCATCAAGGTGCTGATCGTTTTTATACTAAACTTAACTTAAACACTTTGATTATAATAAAACAGTTTGAATTACGGACTTTAACAAAACGTAATGAAACAAAATCAACACTAACTTACCTCTGACATACAGTGCTCAGCATCTAGTATGAGTACACCCCACACAAATCTCTCGGTTTAATGAATATTTTCTATAGAAATTCAATTCACCTTTATTTGTATAGCGCTTATACAATGTAGATTGTGTCAAAGCAGCTTCACATAAAAGGTCATAGTAAATAGGAACAGTTCAGTTCAGTTGAGCTCAGTTCAGTGTGGTTTAATAATCACTACTGAGAGTCCAAACACTGAAGAGCAAATCCAACGATGCGCAGCTCTACAGATCCTGAACCATGCAAGCCAGTGGCGACAGCAGAGAGGGAAAAAAACTTCATTAATTGGCAAAAGTGAAGAAAAAAAACTTGAGAGAAACCAGGCTCAGTTGAAGACGACCATTTTAATTTCTCCGCTGGCCAAACGTCTTGTGCAGAGCTGCAGTCCAGCGGCGGAGGCTGGAAGCTGACCTCAGCGAAGACTCGTCAGAAAGCTTTACAATATTATATTTGTGCATGTACATTAGATTAGTCAGTACTGAAGCCAAATCTAACAAACAGGGTTTCTGCAGGTTTCCTAAAGTTAAATTTAAGAGGTTTTAAAGACATTTTTAAGGCCATTATGAATTAAATTTCACTCATAAAAGGCTAAACGCAAGGGAATTTTTCAAATGACCCAGATAGAAAAGATGTTTATTATAATTGAATACATTTAATAATACAATAATCAATTAATAATAAAAAATGTTAATATTTCTTAACAAAATATCTTAAATATTTTAACAAGCAAGCTCTACTTGTATATAAACTTTCTTTAAAATAATAATAAAAAAATAAACAAATGTTTTAAAAGTTTTATTGAGATGGATTGTTGGTGATTGTATGACTTTGTCCATATTGGGTAGGAATACATGACCAAAGGAAAATTAAGACCTGTTCAAAAAAGATTTAAGACCTGCAACGCAATGTTTCAGTAGACCTTTTAAGGCCTAAAATTTAGAATTTGAGATTTAAGACATTTTAAGACTTTTTAAGACCCTGCGGAAACCCTGAACAAAATAATTACAATAATGATTAAAAAATGAGCAGCCCAAATTTATATGTATAGGGAAAATATTAATCAAAAATGTCAAAAATCAAGAGAAATAAAAAAGAAATGCAATTTTGTTGAGTTTAATTGTATTATCTTTCCATTTCTAAAGATGTTCTGTGACTAAAATATTATTTTAATAAATAAATCTGTTTAATAAATATGTTTTGTTCAAATGCACCAATTTATTTACCCATATTCACAGAGAAATGGATAAAAATATGCATCTTCAAAATGGGGTGTACTCATTTATGCTGGGTATTGTAGGCCTGTAATAAAAACTAACTGAACCATAACGTTAGCTAGGAAAAGGCTTTCATATCACTGATTAACCAAAGTGCCAAACAATGCTCATCAGTGACGTCATTTGTTGTGATGTGCAGCTATTATAATTTGTATCACAGTTAAATTAGTGTCAATGTTGGCTGTAAGGTATACACACATTGACAGGGGCTGAATGTAGACAGAAAGTAAGTGATTGCTTGTGATTATCATGAATATTTGGGAGAAAAAAAAAAGTGTGAAGTAGCCAAAACAAAATCTGCTTTTGACGAGTAGCCTTTTTATACAAGCAAAACTGTAAGGGCTATTTAAAATCCCGGCTGAAAAAAACACTTTGGAAATATAGTGCTACGAAAACATGCCCGGGAACTAATGAACTCCTCATAGAGGGTTTTAAAATATTCTGCGTTGAAATAATATTACATTAACCAAATTAATTAACAAAAACAAACTTTTTTTCAGTAAGGGACAACAAATTATTGTTGTGACGTCTCAAAAGGTGTTGGTTGAAATCATTTTGAGCTTTAAATCCACATATAATACACTAAAATGACCACGAGGTGGCAGGGTTTCTTATTTTGTGACTGTTTTGTGACAAATGAAAGCTAAAAAGATGTAAAGTTGTCAGTATTAACGTTAGCCTGTTTGTGCGAAAGACATTCATTTCAACACTTTAGCACCACACTTCAAGTTTTTTTTTAAATGCCTTAAACAATGTTTTACTTACTGTATTTTGTACTATGTCTGTTAACATATTAGACAGAATATTGCATTGAATTCCCTCAACAAAATGTTACTTTGAATTGGAAAAACTGCAACCTGCTCACAGACAAGATAGCGGTGTTTATTTCACACACAAAAAAAGCTGAATATTATCAGTTATCCTGTTAAATTGGTTCACAAATTGCACTAAACGATTCATTTGTGAATTAGACTGACATCTGTGAAGGAATAAACAACTCACTGATTCAAATGATTCATTCAGAGTGAGTCTACAGTAACGATTTGCTGATTTAAACGATCAGTTCAGAGTGAGTCTACAGCTAAAAACTCAGATTCAAACGATTCATTCAGAGTGAGTCTACAGTAAATGATTAACTGATTTTACAAACAGATCTGAATAGAGTTCAGTGTGTAAATGTGATTTCACAAGCTTTTACTTTGGTTTCATGAACAAGTGTAAATTATTTTACACACTGGTTCAGTGTGTTTGTTATTTGGTAATTCAGCATTCTTGCAAAATAAACATTCATCAGTAAGTAACTCTACTTTTATTACTTAAGTAAATAAAAATAAAAATCAAGAAAATACTTCTGAATTTGACTCGAGTAATATTAAAAAAGAGGACTTTTATACTGGAGTCAGATTTTATTAGGGTATCTGTAAGTGCAGCACTGGTAAATTGTATGAGGCAGGAATTTGCCATGTAATTGTGTTGCTCAAGAGTTTGCCATTCATCCAGGTGACTTCAGAACATGATGAACAGAACAGAGATACTCTTAAGCAACACAAAACCACATGAAGTAAATAGAGAACTTGATGTACTTGTAATAACATCCTCAAATACTTCAGCAACTGAAATGACTCCATCTCTACAGCGCTATTTGAGTTAATATCTTCATTTTAATATTAAAAATTGTTGTATAAACAGTCAGGTCAATAAATATTGGGACATTGACATTGATTTTTTGGCTTTATACACCAACACAATGTTCCAAACAGTTGTTTTGGGCACACCTACTGTTTTTTGCTCTATCTGATGGGTTTGTTCTGTTTTTTTCAGCCTAATGATGGTTTGCTTGACTGATAGTGACAGCTCTTTGGATCTCATCTTGACTAACAAATTCCAAATGCAAATAGCACACTTGAAATAAACTCAGGACCTTCTATCTGCTCATTGTAATTAGGATAATGAGGGAATAACACACACCTGGCCATGTAACAGCTTAGAAGCCAGTTGTCCAATTACTTTTGGTCCCTTAACAAGTGGGAGGCAAATATGCAAACTGTTGTAATTCCTACACCGTTCTCCTGATTTGGATGTAAATACCCTCAAATAAAAGCTGACAGTCTGTAGTTAGAGCACACACTGTACGTTTACATGGACACTAATAATCCAATTTTAATACAATAGGGTATATGCCGCAGCGATCTCCACTAGCTGAGTGATATCTGATATAAAGTGGGTCTCAGATTGTACACGAAGCACTGCATTAAATAACATTTCCCCGGCCATGTCTTTATAATATGAACATTTATTTTACCCCATAATATTCAATGGAGCTTCTGCACTAGCCTGTCGATTCTGACGGTCGCGTGCAAGTAAACAGCTCTTTGTCCTCGTTTTACGCTTGAACAATTAAATGAATGCCAAAGTTTATTAACTGAATGTATTTCAATTGCATTACAACATCGATGCTGTAAAAGGAACCGTATAAAATGGAAAAAACTCACAATAACAGGTCACCGAAGTTTATCAGTATGGGAAAAATACTAACTCGGCATATACTCTATTAAGACAATACTCGGATTAAAAGTCCACCATGTAAACAGCGATTTTTGATTAATTTAATTCGTTTAAGGTCATAATTGAACTAAACAGAAATTGAATTAAGACATGTGAAGTATGCCGAATTTTATCGCATTATTGAAGTGCAGTACAGACGTAAACACCGCAATCAAAATATTACCGTCATGTAGGACTTTTTGTCGCTTTTTGTGACGCTAAAGTCCAGAGATGCCCAAACTAGGGCCCATGGCTCAAAGTTGGCCCTTTGAATCCTTTGATTTAGCCCGCCAGAGAAAAAATGATTGGAAAGGGTTGGGAAGGAATGACGAATAGAAGACATCAGCGTGCAAATCAAGGCAAGACTAGTGTATGACTAGTGTATTTGCCATTGAACTCTGTGTTTTATAAATGGATTTTGAAAAATATTTAATTGTAATAAGTTTGATAAAATAATATACATTTTCAAAATTAATTTGAATAGATTAGTAAATGCAGTGAAGTATTTTTATTTTTTTTATTTATGAGTATTATGAAATAAATTAGGAAATTACACACGGAAACTTTAATGTAATCCAGTTTGCTATATTTATTTTTGTTCCACAGCTCTCAATCAAGCTTGGAATTTGAGCCCATCCCATTTTTAAAAGGAATATTTGTATCCCTTTCTCAGTGATTATAGGCAATGTTTTTTGGTGCATTTGATCAAGAGATTTATTAAACAGATATATTTATTAAAACAATATTTTAGTCACCAAACATATTTAAAAATTGAAATATAATACATTTAAATTCATGCCAAATATAGCAAAAAAATAAATAAATAAAAATACAACCTACAAAACTTCAACTAAGTTATTAATTTTTTGCTTCTCTTGATTTTTCCTCTTTTTAAAATTTGTTTAATATTCTTCTATAACATATAAACTTGGGTGTATTAGGTTTTGGACCGTATCGTAAGTTATTTTGTTAGATAAGCTCCAGATTTGGCTTCAGTTCTGACTAATCTAATGTATATGCACAAATATAATATTGTATAGCTTCTTTTTAAAATATGAATTTAAAAGAGAGATTTGTGAGGGGTGCACTTATATATGCTGAGCACTGTAAATGTGGATTTTAAATGGGTTTAGAATGTACATTTTGAATGATCAGCAATGAATACCCACAATTAAAGGGATAGTTCACCTAAATGAAAATTCTGTCATCATTTACTCACCCTTTTTCTTGTATCAAAACTGAGCTTATTTCATCTGCTGAACACAAAGGAATATATTTTAAAGAAATCTGAAAACCTGTAACCATTGACTTTCATAGTATTTGTATTTTCCTATGGTTACTGGTTTTCAGCTTTCTTTCAAATATATTACTTGTGTTTAACAGAAAAAAAGAAACTCGAGGTTTGGAACCAAGCCAATGTGCATAAATAGTGTACATTTTTGTGTGAGCTACCCCTTTAATTGTTAATCGCAGGTATTAACCCTATTGCAACCCTATTACAACTTTAAAAGAACTAAATTTGCATTATTTTAAAGAAAAGACAAAACAGACATGCTTATATTTAGTTTAGTGACAGATTTATTTACATAAACCAACATTTCTGCTCAACTCAAACATGTAAATCAACTCACTTTCTGTCTGTTAATTACTAAATATATTGAGTATATTTCTAAAAGGATGTCTTTTGATGCATGTTTGGATGGATATCATGATATTAATAGTTATTAGATATAAAAAACAGTTAGGGTAGCATAATACAAATATAATACAAGAAATGTGTCACTGAAAAAAAACGTGATCATGATAGGCAAAGGAAAGAGTAGTGGTGTGTGTGTTGTGTGTGTGTGTGTGCGTGTGTGTGTGTGTGTGTGTGTGAGGTATGTTTTTACCTCCCTGCCATCATTAGGACATGGACAGAAGATCATTGTTTCCTTCTGTATCGGTTCGCATGGTGGCCTGCTGGACTTAGTAGTAATCACAGTAGTAATATGCATGTGCAAACAGTGCAGACACATCAGCTGCAAAGGGAAATCAGATCTAACATTCACTCGGCTGTTATTTACTTATTTGGATTGCTGGCTTTCATACAGTATTTTACAGAAACTGGTTTGTAGGTACAGGAGATGTGTTTACATTAAATGTGCTTAAAGCTAAATTATATATCATCCACACTGTAAAAAATGCTGGGATCCACACAATCGATTTATGTTTAGACAACATTAAGGAATTATGGTACCTTATTAGTTTTTAGAATTTTAAGTGGATTGAACATAAACAGTTGGGTTGTCCAATAAATCTCAAAAATTGTGTTTCAGCTCATTAACAATTAGTGTTTAAATGAGTAGCAAGCATAATTTTTTGAGTGCAAGATGGTGCTTTCCTCTGTCAAAAAGAAATTAAGTTTTCTAAGGATAAAACTTTCAAACTGAAATTTTAATGCAGCTTTAAAAGGCTCTAAATAGTCCCATTTGGGGAATATGGCATACCTGCTAACACTCCCGTTTTTACCGGGAGTCTCCTGTATTTTTAGACCTATCTTCAACCACCCTTCCGTTTTGTTATTTCTCCCGGAAAACTCCTATAATTTCAACCCCCAACCCCCCGGTCTGTGAAACCCCCGGATCGCCAACATTGGTATAGGATCCGATCGCAGGGTGGCCCGTAACACGCTTCATAGTAGTTACTAACACCACAGTGCACAGTACCCGGTTATCAACAGTGTTATTCAGACACCTCACCCCCGAACCTAACCCCCGAAATAACCTAGTGGATATTTATATTTAAAAAATAGTATTTGTAAGATAAGACCTAAGGCCCCGATATATAGTACTTTACAAGGTCGTAGATTCGCTCTTGACATGGGACATGGTTGGGAAATACATCTCTAGAGCGCATGCACTGAACAGCACAAATTCTGTTTTATGCTTTTAAAAACAAATAAACAAATAACAATCCCTTTCCATGCTTCAAAAGTCAATTTACACGATTTTACTGCAGTCTGCCTTTGAGGAATTATAAATGTAGAGAAATTTAGGAAGATGAGTGACGCAATTTACTGTTTTATCCTGATTATTGTCTTTCTTAATCATGGAGGCCAAAATTAGAGTAGCGAACTTGACTTGGAGCACATGTAGGTTAAGAGTTGATGGAGCATTACTTTATTTTGAAGTCGATTAAATTATTGGTAGGGACATTTCAGCAATTGGTGGATCACCTAAAGACACTATCTGGAGCTGCTCATTTTGACTCCTAAACACCACCTTTGAGCTACCATTGGTCTATTACATGATTATGTAATCAGTGGGTGTGGTCAGGAACTCCGCCCTTCTTCACTCAAAAAAAATATTTTGATGCTTGTTCAAGTTATTTATTTAAAAAGAACTAAACAACACAACTCTTCATAGATATTTACATTAGATGTTGCTATTGTTGTCTATTGGATGGAATGCGTTAATAGAGCTGCCATTTAGTACAGGGTAGCGCTCCTTTAAAATGAATGTGGGACCAAGGTGCAGTGGAGGACTGGCCATCCAGAGCCAGAGACCACACATATACATGCAGTATATCTTTGATCAGGAGATTTTCAGGTGGTCAGTATGGAATTCTTTTTTTAAATTACAAAAATGAATCATTTTACATTACTCACATCACTTTTCTACATCGATGTGTTGTGTGCATGGAAATGTATTATCTTCCCTACCTGTTAAATTGATCTGATCCGTGTCTTGAAACACACCCCCTGTCCTGCTTTCACTTCTCATTCTAACGGAGGAAGCGATTTGTTCGTAATGAATCTCAGTTCACAGTTTAGAAAACATTTGTGATTCGTGGAGCTACTGCAACATTTAACCATAATAGAGTAAAGGTTTATAATTTGCATGTGTTTCTAGAGTCTGAGACTGTGTAAGCATTTTAGACACATACGGTTTTAAAGTTTCAGGCACAAGAAGTTGCAACTTTAATAAAAATGTATTGTATTGAGTTTTTATTCAATGAAATCTATACAGTGTTATTTTACTTTGAATTATTTGATTTCTGCACCTAATACGGCTTTAAACTATAAAACACTGTATATTTCACTTTTATCTTTGCTCTATTATATTTATATAAATTTATATTAATATATGCGTTTACATTGTTTATTTTATATATATATATATATATATATTATATATATATATATATATATATATATATATACACATATACATACATATATATATATATATATATATATATATATATATATATATACATATATATATACATATATATATATACACATATACATATAAATACACATACATACATACATACATACATACACACACACACACACACACACACACACACACACACACACACACACACAACACACACACACACACACACACACACACACACACACACAACACACACACACCCAACACACACACACACACACACACACATACATACATGTAGTAGTTAATCCAGAAACAAGTAGGACATGTTTCTGGATTAACACCTATCGGTATGTTATCCTGGAACAACATTCCAATCAACCAATCAGAATTAGGTGATACGTTTACCATTTATGTTAAGTTTAGGCTTTCGGTTAAGCACTTTAGGTTTACATGATTGTCATCCAACTATTATTCCCTTCTGATTTTGTGAATAGTTTACAGTTATGGTTGGTTTAGGGGTAGGGAATAGGTATGGATTACATTTTCCAACAAAAATTATGTTCCAGGGTCAACATAGAAGTTAATCCAGGATCGAATCGTACTTGGCAAAATCATGTGCAATGTTTTCATTCTGGGAGTGAACTAACCCTTCAACCATTTAATGTGTATAATGGAGCTTTGCTGGTGTCAGACGCGAGGGATAAACTGCAGGTCGATGGGTTGGGAAGGAATGAGCAGTGTTCTTGTTTTGGGCTGGATGGTTGGAGATCCGGCCTTCGTTCTGACCTCATATTGTTGCATCAGCTGGGGGTCAAAGAGAGTGATAACAACAGTCAGGTTACTGAGGTTTAAACAAGCAACTGCAAACGAAAATATCAAGTGGAAATTTTAAACACACGTCATCAAAACCTGTCTTAACACATTTAACCTGTTTTTAATCATATTTATTATTTGTTGTTTTTATTTCTTTATACTTGTTTCTTTTACTCTTGTTTATGTAAAGAAATTTGAATTACCATTATGCTCTGTAAAAAATATCTTTTTCTGCATTTTCCGTTTATTTACAGTTGTGAATTGCATTATGGGATGTCGATCTCTGCTCTATTGACAAATTGACTTTTATTGACATTTTAGTAGTTTGAAATAATGTAATGTATAAAAAATATATATAATTTATAGAGAAATAAATATGTAAAATATTAGAAAATGTACTGGCAGCTTATTACAAGGTTTATGCATCGTAATACACAACACAAACGCAGACAATATATCACTTTAGACTATAAAAAATGTTAATAAAGTCACTTTTCCCCAACATTTTAAGGCTAAAAGTTGTCAGAAGGAAGATGAAGGTCTCATAATGTGATTCAAAAGCAGAAATGAATGGGCATTAATAAAAAATTAACCGTGAATCACAAAATACGGTATAAATGTGCTATATAAATTATAAAATGATTAAAATTAGTTTGAGAGACAAATCTAGTCTTAATGATCAACTTCTTAACTCTAAACGATCACTTTTTTAAGTAGATTGATGGTAAAGAAATCATTAGTATTTGTTTTTACTAACATAGAAGTTAATTGTTACAGGTTTCCAACATTTTTCAAAATATCTTTTTTGTGTTCAACTAGGGCTGGACGATAAAATCAATATCGGTATTTATTGACCAAACACCACTGTCAATATCGATAATAAAAAAAATTTGGTATGTAGTTTCGGTATCAAATGCTATAGTTTCTATTAAAACATGACTGCTGAGCGCGTGCCTTGGAATCAATGCCAATAAGCTTAGGGTGTAAGTTTGTCACTTCCAACGTAACGCACACACATTTTCCAAGTACACCTAGTTGAAAAACATCTGAACTTTTCCGAATGCCCTGAGCGCTAGAACTAACCAATCTGCTTCACACTTTGTATGGAATATACACATTTCAGTAATAATGGCAGACTAATTACCTCAGTCGAACACAAAGCATGCACGTCACTTCAGGTCAGAATAACAACATTCAATTCAATTCACCTTTATTTGTATAGCGCTTGTACAATGTAGATTGTGTCAAAGCAGTTTCACTTAAAAAACATGTGACAATGAGTGCCGTATAGCTGCAGTGAGAAGATTGTAAATAAAAAGGATGTCACAGAGTGTGGCTTTTTGGTTTCTTTTCTTGTGCATCCCACCCACTAGCACTCCATCTGAAATTTCTTTTAGCATAGAGGTAATGCACTCATTCAACTTCACAATTTGTAATGTTGTGATATGTATTCGAATAATGATAGCTGGCTGCTTTACTTGAAAGCTCAGATCTGATTATCATAATTTGTTTTGTTTGCAAAGTTTGAGGTTTACTGTTTATTATTATTATTAGGGCTGTGCGATTTGGGGAAAAATATCTAATTGCGATTTTTCTGACAGATATTGCGATTTGATTTGATTTGCAATTTAATTTTGTAGTCAAGATTTAGGTCAATGATCTGTAGGCCATGGCAACAATTCTGCGACAGTTCTTAAAAATGACCTGTTTTTGTTCGTGTCTGTGACTTTGAAACCAAAATATTCCCATATTACTGATGTCCTGTTTTTTTTTAATATTAGTTTATTAATGCTTCTGAAGCAGAAGACGCCATTATACCAACTGTCCCAGTTCGGTTGCGCAATTCTGATTGGGCAGAATGAAATTGTGCTCACTCAATTGGCTAGTAAGACTATCACACATAGACAGCAGTCACACATTTGCTCTGGGCTGGGGATAATAAATATATATTATATCACAGCCTCTTGCGATTAGCTAATTGCAATGTTTCAAATTGCGATTGCGATTCGATTTCGATTAAATCGCACAGCCCTAATTATTATTGACACCTTACAGATGTTGATCTACCTTTACCATCGTACACACTTTGTAACATTTATTTAGCAAGTTTAAGAGTCTCTTTAACACTTGTGTTTATTGTATTATGAAGAGATGAGTTATTTTGTTATTCTGTTATATTTTGTTTAGTAATATTGATAAATTAAAATAAGGTGGTTTAAAAAAAAAATCCTAATATTCCTAAATGTATTGTTAAAAATATTTAATAATTATAATGATATAAAACATGATAGGCAAACTACCTTTTAATATTGACTAATCAATATTGTTAACCGAGCCCATAAAAACAAGTCAGGCTGACATTGAACTGAAAATTCTGACTAAGGGTTGCGAAACTGCGCATGATACAGTGTTATACTCACTCTACTCAGGGCAAAGTACATCTCCAGCTCTGCCACTCTCTTCCCCACACAGGCCCGGACACCAACTCCGAATGGTACAGAGCTGTAGGGGTGATGCTGAGAGCGAGAAGGGCTGTCCCGAATCCAGCGCTCAGGAACAAAGCGCTCCGCATCTGGGAAATTGCTCTCGTCGTGACTGACGGCATAATGACAGAGATGGAACTGTGTCTGTGAAAATACAGAAATGTTGAATTAAATATAGATATTTTTAATGACAGACAATATATTTGGAGGTGTGCGTGTATGTTTGGTACCTTTTTAGGGAACCAATAATTATCCACAACTATGTCTGAATCCACAGTCAGGCGTCCATTGCCAGGAACAACAGGATACATCCTGTCAGTAAACAGCATCATGTTGTAAGAAATGAATATTTTAGTTGGATTAGCACACTGAAAAAAATTATGTAAAAATATTTCTGAAGTATTAAATCTTGAAATACGTTATACACTGAAAAAAAATTATGTGAAAGAGTGTGTATCGGTGTTTCCCAATGTTGGATTGTGGCTGGAAGGGCATCTGCTGCATAAAACATATGCTGAAGAAGTTGGCGGTTCGTTTCGCTGTGGCGACCCGTGATTATTAAAGGGACTAAGCCAAAAGAAAATGAATTATGAATTATTTGGTTACTGAGCAGCAATAAATAACACTTTAAAAACATGTGATTATTCCTTCAGACTATAATCGAACAACCAAAATTCATCGTTGCATCCCTAAATAGACTTAAAAAAAAACTTTTGAACATAGAGACATGGCTATCCACAGTCACTCTCTGAATAGTCTTCTGAACTACAGTGCATTCGGAAAGTATTCAAAGCGCTTCACTTTTTCCACATTGTTTTAATGTTACAGCCTTATTCCCAAAATTTTAAGGAAATAATTTAATTTAATCCATTTTGGAATAAGGTTGTAACATTAAAAAAATGAGAAAAAAAAGTGAAACGCTATGAATAGTTTCCGGACGCACTGTATTGCTTATTGTTCCCCTGATTCCTCAAGCGCTCTCATATGACAATTATGCCACCAGTAGATGGCAGGTATGGATGACGACAAAATATGCAAATGCCAAGTCACATTTCAAGCTGTATATTTGATCTAAAAAGCCATTAAAAATGCCATTCTGGACAATGAGCATTTCAAAACGAAAAAACTAACTAGTGCAAATGGCACCTCAATCATCACAACCCTCATGGAGACAAACATCAAACTCAGCAATATATCATTTAAACCAGTTTGAAGCTGATCTTATCACATCAAAAACTCAATCAAGGTGATAAAGGTAAAGACAATTAGAACAGAGAAAGATAAGAATGAAAAGTGCAGCAGAATCAGAAGCCATCAGCAGATTAGTTGCAATCTTAATACTGTAATCTTTACTAAATCCCATCTGGAGAAGTTCAAACAATTCACTATTTATTTTAAGACCATTGCAAAAATGAGGCCACGATATTGTAAATCATAAAATGTTGATCAGATCATCCAAAGCAGCATTTTCTTTTTTGGCACAGGAGTTACTGCAACATTCTTTCAACTCATTGCCGAGAGCTACAGGCCATAAATCATCAAAGTAATAATCAGCCTGTGCACATTCCAGCTCATTTTGCAAGCAGGGGACACAAATTATTACCGTAGTAGCCTTATTTGTATACCTTCATTGCCAGGTTATTGGCTTTGTGCGTAAACTAGGGCGGTGGGTTATTCCAGTAAACTAATTTCAGGAGCATTTTGGTATGCATATGAACTTGGAAGAGATTACTGATGTGAGCTGGGCTGTTTAAATAAGCCCTGATCAAAGGTTATATGGTATAAACTCAATGACATCCGGCCACTCCTGATTGAGGCAACTATTATGGTGCAACTATTAAGTTTGTGGATGAGCTAGAATGGATTTCTTATACCTGAGGATTTCTTTTATGACAGCCTTCATGTAGGGCATCTTGGTCAGGTCGTCTGTATTTGGCACCTTTTTATTCGGACACACGGAAACGATCTCATTGTGGAGGCGTTTCTGTATCTCTGGATTACGCGCGAGGTGGTACAAGGTCCAAGAGAGAGTGTTAGATGTCTGTCAAGGATAAAAAAAAGAGGAAATAATTATCAAATCGACCAAATATCTAAGCAAAAACACATTCATAGATGTCATATGACGTAATTATATATTAAAAAAAAACAATTGGTTAAAGAGATAGTTGCCCAAAAATTACAATTTACTCATCATTTACTCACCCTCAAGAGGTTTCATCTCTTTATGAGTTTGTTTTTCAGCTCAACTAGTTAGAAACCTGTAACGGTTGACTTCAATAGTAGGAAAAACAAATATTATGGAAGTCGATGGTAAAAGGTTTCCAGCATTTTTCAAAATAACTCCTTTTGTGTTCAACAGAAAAAAGAAACTCAAACAAGTTCGTGACTAGTCAATGCTGAGTAAATGATGCAGAATATTCAGTTTTGGATGAACTATCCCTTTAAGTTTATAATGCCCAGAAGCTGAAGGATGAAGGTACAGTTGTTTCTCCAAATCATCAGCTACGTGTCGCTCAAACAGGTGAAGACTCAGCAAAAATGGCTACTTAACAGACTATTGACCTTGTCTTATGTAGAACACAATCTAGCTGATCGCTCAGGTAATCTGATAAATGGTAGCCTTGACACACTTTTTACACTGAGATTAGTATTGCAGTACTGCATGTCAGAGGTTATTAGAGCATCAGTCAAGGATGGGCAAGATTTGTTCAGGTTGTAAACCATTATTGGAACATGTTCAGAGGTGATTCCATGAAGCAGAGTTGTGGTTATCCCTGAAGGACATCGATGTACTTTAAAAGGGATCATAAAAGTGAAAGTTAGGATTGGAAATGACTCTTAATTTGATTATGTTTTTAATATAATTCAGTAGCTGTGGTATTTTCTGGGGCCAATCGTCACCTTAGAATTATAAGGTTCTATCTGACATTTTTGTCAAAATTGAGTTATTTACATATTCTTATCAAATGACAACTTATTTACATTATGTGATATTTTTTTTATATAAGCTGTTTACATTTTGAGGCTTTTATATAAAAAACAAAAACCTTTTTACCTACAAAGTGGAACTCTAGTTTGGCTCTATAAGTTTCTTTCTGTGAGCCAATCAGAATTTCGAATTTACGTACGAGGACCAATCAGGATCACTTTCTTTGTCATTCCACCAGATTGCTCCAGTGACAGCGGGAAAGACCAGAGTCAACTAAAAAAAAATCAGAGTCGACTAAATAATGCTGCACCACACAAAATTAAGACGAAACCTGAAACAGGTTCCCCGGTTTCCTTTCACCGTCGAAAAACATGCAACTTAAGTTAATTGACTATTCCAAATCGGCACCAAAGACATGCTTCTAGAAAGTAGTTTTCTCTTAAGAGCAATCACTTTCTGTTCATTAGCTACTACAGTAGGGAAATTCTCGAGATCTACCCGAGCTCAAACTCCCCTCTTGCCTTGCAAACGGGAGGGAGCCCCAGGCTCAAGGATTTTATGAGCTCAGAGCTCTCTCCCAGGACAGCATGCCAAACAAGCTTTATAATCAATCATCAGCTAAGTGTGAACTCTTGAAACGGTTATTAAAAAAATTATAATAAATAAATGTGAAATATTTTTATTTGTGTATATATAGTCAGTAAAACATTTTTCAGGGTTAATTAAAATCATTTGCTCATTGTCTGTTTTCTTTTAAAGTCTTTGATATAAAGCCTTGAAGGGCAAATACTTAATTTAATTCATGGGACATATACTGTAGTTCAATAAATATAATTTATTTATAAAGAATCTTGGTGTGATTCTGGAGTCAGATATGTTTCAGCAGCCATGTCAAGGCTATATCAGCATACTATCATCTCAAAAACATTGCAAGAATTAGATTCTTTGTTTCCAGTGAAGACTTAGAGAAACTTGTTCATGCTTTTATCAGCAGTAGGGTGGATTACAGTAATGGACTCCTCATTGGCCTTCCCAAAAAGACAGGCAGACAGTTTCAGCTCATCCAGAACGCTGCTGCCAGAATTCTGACCAGAACCACAAAATCAGAGCACATCACACCTGTCCTCAGGTCTTTACACTGGCTCCCAGTTACATTCAGAGTAGATTTTACGGCCTAGGACCTGAATACGTTATAGATATGTTCACTGAATACAAACCGAATAGCTCACTCAGATCTTTAGGATCATATAAACTAGAAATTCCAAGAGTTCAGTCAAAGCAGGGTGAATCCACCCTCAGCTGCTGCACCCACTGCTGCTGGAATCAGCTTCCAGAAATGATCAGATGAGCTCCAACATTAGATTGAAAACACATCTGTGACACTGTGCTACTTCCGACAGATCGCACTATTATGTCTTTCTTTTATAACCTGTTGTAACACATTTTAATCTGTTTTTAATCATTTTTAGTATTTTATTTTTCTTATGCTTGTCTCTTTTATTCCTGTTTACAGTATGTAAAGCACTTTGAATTGCCACTGTGCTTGAAATTTGCTATATAAATAAAATTGCCTTGCCTTACTTTAACTTAATAGCGCATTTCAAATCATTATGTTTTCATTAGTTTTAGTCAATGCTTTGAGTAAGTACAGCATAAACAGTTTAACTGTATAATGGTATTCATTTTTTTACTCAAGTAAATATATTTAAAAAGTACTGATTTACAACTTTGTCATTAAATGTTTGTGTTAAATCTCTTTCTGAGGCTGGAACTGAACATTCAAATACTCATACAGTTGCCTCAGCTACACCTACACAGGACTACCAGTTGGGACGTCTAGCAGAAGATTTGTGAAAATGCCACAACATTGCCTAGACTGAGACAGTTTTTGTTTACAGAAGCAGATTTGAGTTTCAGATATTAGATGTTTATTACAAAAAAGGTGCAAATGAATAGTAACATCACACTATGTTGCATTTGTATTTCTTTGTTCTGCTGGGAAAAAGAACGAAATGTACTTTTCAAAAGAGGGAAGATGCAAAACATCAGATAAAACGTTTGATTGTGTTGGCAAACTGTACTGGATCGGCATGTGCTCTGCCTCAAAGTTTTTAATGGGGAGCTCAATTGATGGCAAGTGCTAGTTACATATGTACTGTATGTGCAGTTACGACAATCCTACAACCTGGATGGCCTGAGGGTCAGTCAAATGAACAGCTAATTTCCCTTTAGTTCTTCTAAATGGAAAAAAAGTCAAAACCTACCTCTTCTCTTTGGCTTACTTATTAAAATGACTTGTTGAACTATATGCTGTCTTTTCCTTTAAATGTTGTTATTTTGCCAAATCTGGGAGGTTCTTTGGTCAACATTCATGTTGTTTTAAGGTGCTATACAAATAAAGTCAACCTTGAGCTTTTTAGTCTAGCCACAGAATGAAAATCTGAATATATCTTAGCATAGTTAAATAATAAGAGTTCAGTAGATTTAAATGACATCCTGTGAGTCTCAAACACCATTGTTTCCTCATTCTCATATAAATGTCATGAACAACAAACCAATTAGAACAAAAAACACTCCGAGATTACAACAATTATAATTTTCTCCTTATTTTTAAGTTTAGCTTGCATTATACTTACTATGTATGTGGAGCTTTTATTTTGAAAACAAGACCGGCATCATAGAGCCCTCAGGAAATGCAATCTCATCTCATCACAGCTTACCACTGGATTGCAAAATTTGTGGCAAAGTGGCATAAGGTCTGTTAACCTGCATCTCTTGTAAGTTTATCATGTATATTTGCCAGTTATGTTTGTAATGAGGTAACAAACACATGTAGTCTGCTGAATATAAGTGACAAAGTAACAACAGAATACAACTCTAAATACATCTATGTCGGCCTCTTTTGCAGAGTGTAATTGTGATTTAGCTTGTATTTCATCCAAAACACATCACAGGAACAAACTTTCATTTCATTCTCTTACTCCTTCTAGCTAAAATAAACCTCTCCAACACTTCAGTTAAAAGGATTTCCATGTAACATGAAATCTACTCAATTTCTTAAAATATTTTTGACAACTAAAGTATGATTATTTCGCAGGTGTGTATTTCAGAATATATCACGCAGTGTGTGTGACAGAAGCTGCTGTTTGTTAGAGCAAAGAGCTCATTAAAATTCACAACCCTTCCAAATAGGGTCAAAACCATGCTTTTCTTTGAAGGGCAGAGATGCCCAAACAAGGGCCTGGAGCCAAAGTTGGCCCATTCTAACCTCTGATTTGGCCCAACATCTAACTTAAGAAAAGAGGGTGTTGGAGAGGTGGTGGGGGCAAATATCTTTGACAGAGATTGTCATTTCAAATTTAATGTAACCTTTTGTTTCTTTGTTTTGTAATTTCTTCTTATTTGTAAATGACTCTTCTTTTTAAAATATAAATACTGTCACTTGACGGAAAGAGGGCAATGCACAATACATCGGCGAGCAGGTCAAGGCAAAGGCAGGTGCATCTTAGTGTATTCCGCATTGAACTCCTTTATATTAATGGGATTGGTTATATTTTTACTTTAATAAATTAATTACACATTTATATATATATAAAACGTTAGTTAATATAATTTAAAGCAATGTTTTCTAGTTTCTAGTTATTAAGTAATGTTTTTAGTAATAATATATTCCTAATTATTAAAAAATAAATTAGGAAATTACTCGTGGAAACTTTGATGTAATACAGTTTGATATATTTATCTTCGGCCCACAGCCCTTAATCAAGTTTGGTTTTTGGCCTTTCATAAGAAAAAGTTTGGGCACCCCTGTTCTAGGGTTTACATTTTTGTGTTTATAAATGAGGTTATAAATCCATTTCTGGAGAATTCATGCATTTACTTAGGCCACATAAGTACTATGTAGATATCAGAGAACAGTTAAACATCAAATCAATGCACTCTAAGGCACCTTAATATCTGAAAATATTATATTTAGTTTATTAATATTTCATTATATTATATCTGTATTAAGTACTCATTTTAAGTATAATAGTGTACTTCTTTTTACAAGTGAACGGCACTTAGGAAACCATATTAAAAGGGTGGTATGATTAATATAATGTAATTCATGTTTGAACCAGTGTGTTTGTTTCGTTTTGCTCCCTTTCAAGTTCTCACTTGCTTTCCGCAGCAGGTGCATAGAAACAAACTCCCACTTATGAGAAAACTGTACCTGTGGTTTCAGTGCCGAGTAAATAATGAGTCTGACTGACAGCAGATCACATAGTGTAATCTATTCTGACTGGTTCAAGAAGTAAACAAACAGATTTTTACCGTGTCCACTCCTCCCAGCAGGAGTTCAGTAAGGCTGATGTAGACCTCTCCTAAGCTGAGTTTATTGCTGGATAACAGGTAGGTGAGATACATGCCCTCCACCTCTTCTCCACGCGCCACCTGATCTCGTATCTGGTTCACCTTCTTGTCAATCAGATGTCGAGCTGGACAAAAGCACAACCGAAACAAACAGGAACGCAATCGGTTAGGCTGCTTTTTCACAAATTATTTTATATAATATGGCAACCAGTGTTATTTTAGTATCTTTGGTTAGGATTACATCCAAAGCTGTTGATTTAACATAAATTTTATAAATTATTTGTTTGTTTCCGTGTCATGTGTTCAAGAGAACCAAATCACCACTTTAACTGCACTGTCACCACTATACAACCACTATAGCTCTTTTTCCCGAAGTAATAAATGACTTTAATGACATAATTTAATCCAATAACAAGAATGACAGCCTAGCTCAGGCATTTCAAAACAACTAAAGCAAGACTGATCCACTGGGTAGTCTAGTTATCCAGTCACATGATCTGTTGTGGTCATGAGTTTTTTTTATGTGATAATTATATATAACATATAATATGCACGCACGCACGCACACACACACGCAGGCACATGCACACACACACAATATACAGTACACACACATAGAATATATTAATGGGATAAAATGCCGTTTCAATATACTTTTAATGCCTTCATATCAAATAAAATCTTTATGCATTATTAATTAATACAATTTTAAATAAAATGAAAATAAGAAATATTTCCATGACAGTACAGTAGATGCGTGTGCATGTGTATAGATACGCAGTCAATTTAATAGAGCAAGGACATTGACAGTATTTCCTATAATGTACATTTTTTTCTTCTGAAGTAAGTCTTATTTTAGCTTGGCTGGAACAAAAACAGTTTATAAATTAGTTCAAATCATTTTTAAGATCGATATTATTAGCAATTTTACTCAATTGGCTACAGAACAACCACTGTGACAAATCATAATGACTTGCCTAATTATCCCCATTTGCCTAGTTAACCTGGTTAAACCTTGAATTGTCCTTTAAGGTGAATACTAGTATCTTGCAAAACAACACGTGAAATATTGTAGACTTTCTTAATGGCAAAGACAAAAGAAATTGGTTATTAAAACTATTGTTTACAATTATGTAAACAAAATCTTTTCCAATAAACAGCGCTTGAGAAATATTTGTAAAGAATTTCAATCTAGAAATATGTTTTAAAAAACACAGAAAGACCAATATATTTACCTTCAACTGTTTATTGAAAATTTGCATTAAAATGATTTTTAACAATCATTAAAATAATGTATTCTGCAGGTAATGTAGCACAACTTGTGCTTTGTATCTTAAAATTTGTGACTAGCTCAGTATTATTGAATATATCTCTTAATCTTTTATAATGTTGGTATCTTCAATTGTAAAGCTCTGCAGTACATGTATATGGTTAAAACGACAAGATATATTTAAGATTTTTTGAGTCACAGGTATGCAAATTTCATCAGGACAAAAAAACACAAGTGCTTTTTCCTATTTAAACCCAGAGATAAAAAGATTTTAATAAGGCTTTATAAGCAAATTGTTAAATTGTATCTACTGTTGAAGTCAGAATTATTAGCCCCCCTTTGAATTTTTCTTTTTAAAATATTTCCCAAATGATGTTTAACAGAGCAAGGGAATTTTCACAGCATGTCTGATAATAATTTTTCTTCTGGAGAAAGTTGTTTTATTTTGGCTAGAATAAAAGCAGTTTTTAATTTTTTAAGAGCCTTTTTAAGGCCCAACATATTTTAAGCCCTTTTAAGCTTTTCTTTTTCAATAGTCTAAAGAACAAACCATTGTTATACAATAACTTGCCTAATAACCCTAACCTGCCTAGTTAATCTAGTTAAGCCTTTAAATGTCACTTTAAGCTGTATAAAAGTGTCTTGAAAAATATCTAGTAAAATATTATTTACTGTCATCATGGCAAAGATAAAAGAAATCAGTTATTAGAGTTGAGTTATTAAAACTATTATGTTTAGAAATGTGTTGAAAAAATCTCTCCGTTAAACAGAAATTGTGGAAAAAATTTAACAGGGCGGCTAATAATTCAGCGGGGCAAATAATTCTGACTTCAACTGTATGGTCAGCAGTCAAAAACCAAATAGTTCACTCTGATACTATTTTACGAAGCCTCAAGAGGAAGCCTCCTGTTTCCTTTTGTTTCTTTCAAAGACAAAGAATGTGCCAAAAATATAATTCTTTTCTCCAAAGTTTGCAATTGTGTAACTCTATAAGCAGATATCTTAGGTTCCTTTCAGATTGTCATTCTTGTTCGATATTACCCAATTTAAATGCATTAATGACTCAATACATTAATGGGACTTGTGGAGCTGCGCATTGATGGATTTGCTTTACAGTGTTTGGACTTTTAGCAGTGAAAATTAAACCACAATGAACTGAACTAAAGTGAAATTTAGTAGAATTTCAACTTACTAGAACTTGACAATCTACATTGTAAAAACGCTATAGAACTAAATATGAATTGAATTAAATTGACTTAATATGTTGCATACACTTGATATAGAAAAGGTTAGCAGCAAATCATATATAGCAAATAATAGAATGATTTCTGAAGAATCATGTGACTGGAGTAATGCTAAACAGTCACCTTTGGAATCACGGGGAAAAATAAATGTTAAAATATATTCAAACAGAAATAATTTTTCAAATAGGAAAAATGAGATTTTCACAGTTTTGCTGTAATTTGGATCAAGTCAATGCAGTCTGAAGAGAACAGAAGAGACTTCTTTAAAAAAATATGCTAGACATCACAACATTATGGCTTATAACAGTAATTAAAACAATTTAAGTGATTAAAATGAATACATTTTATTAAATATCAATGCATGCTTTAAATGAGTTCTAGCCAAGGCAACAGTAATCAATTAAGTACAAACATCAGTCAACATTCAGTAATGACAAACCTTTATCCTGTGTGGTAACCAATATGGTAGCAACACATATATAAACATATTGTGCATGAACTTTAGCATACCTACGTCATACAACTCATCCCACGCCTGGACAAATCGCTTCCAGAAGGGGAAGATGTGACGAGTCCAGCGAGGGAAGAAAAGAACTGTCTCAGAAAGTGCCAGCATTTCATTAACAGCAGAAATAAACCGCAGGGTGTCTGTTGGAATCTCCTCCTGCAAGCAACCTAACCGCGTTTCGAACAGAATAGAGGAGATTCCTGAAGAGCAAAAGGAAAAAACAAAACACAGTCAACAGAAAACTACAAGTATATACAAGACTTTGTTGTTAAAACTGTTTTACTATGTTGTTAACACTATTTTTAAAATTGTGAAAAATTTAATTGTTAAAAATTGTAAAAAATACAGAGATCAGAGATCCCCAAAAACTCTATTATGTCGAAAAAATGGCTTCATACAACGTTAAGATTTTTAATTTTGCTAAAATGTATGCAAATGAACACATTTAATTAAACATGACCTCATTTCCATATTTAAATATACCATTTTATAAAACTTGTGTTACAAATTTTGGCAATTCCTAATGTAATCAGTCAATTGGGAAAGTATAATGATAATTATTCATTAATGATTTTGCCCTGTTCACCTTGTGTGTCCTACTATAAGTCTTTCAAATGCGTACACACCCTCAAAGCCAAACTTGTAGAGCTCAGAGGCGAGGTCGGTGACGGTGATCTGGTCAGGACTGCGCAGGCGCAAAAGCTCCAATCGCTGCAGGAGATCAGACACAACCTCATGAATGATGGGTGCATATGCTGTGACTTCCTTCAGTTTCAGCATCTTTGGGTTCAGAGCACTGCGAATGCGGTACCACTCAGGGCCTGTGCTGAAAAACACCAACGACAACAAACAGGCATTAAAACTACCATTAAAGAGCTATAGATAGTTCACCCCAAAAGTTTAATTATGCTATTAATTATTTGCCATCATGTGGATCCAAATCCTTAAGGTCTTTATTTATCATCACAATACAAATATTGGTTGGATATTTTCCAACCCAGGCTCATTCTGATTACGTACCCCTATATACATTTCTGGACAGCGCCAAATACATCCCAGGAGCTATTTTTTTTGCGAATCCATCAGAGGTTGATGAGCTCAAGTTTCTCTCGTGAGTGCCGTTCGCGCTGTTGTCCTCACATAAATCCACTAGAGGCCGCTGTCAACTGACTGACAGACTGATCAACTGACCCACCCTCCTCCTTCACTAAACCAAACCGATAGTGTTTTCAGAAGCACCGACTGACCAGCGCTCACCGCCTCCCCTAAACCGACAGTGTTTTGAAAAGCAATCCAGAAAAAGAAAGGCCCTCGTATCCGGATTTTTACCAGGTTTTCAGACTTTATCATATTCTCACCCGATTATTTACTTGTTTGTTTAATTTTTGGGCTATTGTTTTCGTCTTACCCGCTTTCTAGAACCATTCTTCGCCGGACTCGAACCCCATTGTCAACTTCACACTCGTCTCAAATCCTCCGACGTATGCGACAAGCCACTGGACAAACTAGTAACAGCGGGAAAGCCGCCCAAACAAAGGTAAGCAGTCAACTAGTAAGCCCGAAAAGGAACAGCGTCATACCGCCCGTAGCATTCGTTGTAAAGACAAAATGCAGCCATACGTGCCTCTGGCTACATAATACACAATCTCCAGAAATGTATATAGGGTTACGTTTTCAAAATGAGCCTATGTTAATATTTTCAACTTTTCCTCCATAAACAGCAAGGTTCTTGACTCATTCAAAGTCCAGAAAAATACCAAAAAACATCCTTAAATGAGACCATCCGCCATCAGTGGTTTACTCAGAATATTATCAAATTACATTTGTGTGCTTGTAAAATAAAAATAACAACATTATTCAACAGTACTTTATGGAAAAAGTACTTTAAGAAAAAAAACTCTCTTTCTGTGTTTAATTAAAAACACACAAAATCAGACAGATTTGGCACAGACAGCATAACTATCTGTAAAGGGGAAGGTGCTTACTCAACATGGATTCCATACGCTTGTCCTCTCATGTCTCTGTACTCTCTCCAGTGAGGCAGATCAGTACGCACCGGGTACCGGCCCTCCTGACGGATCACCTGTGCAATCAGATCAGCCCCAGCCACATTTATCACATCAAATGGGCCGAAGCGTGAGCGCCAGATTGGACCATACAGACGCTTATGCTCCACCTGATTCATAAATAAATGTACAGAAATGTTACCATTGACAGTTTTTAATCATACACTTTCAACTACTTTAAGTACAAATGACAATATTCAATTCAAGTTAATAGCGCTTTTCACAATAATTATTATTCCAAAGCAGCTTTACAAAAGGTGCAGGTTATTACATTAGCATCAAAATCAGAAAGTATTAGGGTGTTGTGTATGGTGGACAGTATATATACATTTTAATCTGCAATTGTACAAATAGTGTACAATGTACAAGAATCAGATATGAATTTCAGTAGTCATTTAAAAGCAGTAACTAAATCAGCATATTATCGTCTCAAAAACATTGCAAGAATTAGATGCTTTCTTTCCAGTGAAGACTTAGAAAAACTTGTTCATGCTTTAATCAGCATCAGGGTGGATTACTGTACTGGACTCCTCACTGGCCTTCCCAAAAAGACAGTCAGACAGTTGCAGCTCATCCAGAACACTGCTGCCAGGATTCTGACCAGAAGCACAAAATCAGAGCACATCACGCCTGTCCTCTGGTCTTTACTCTAGCTCCCAGTTACATTCAGAATAGATTTTAAAGTATTATTACTTGTCTATAAATCACTAAATGGCCTAGGACCTCAATACATTACAGATATGCTCACTGAATACAAACCAAACAGATCACTCAGATCTTTAGGATCACATAAACTAGAAATTCCAACAGTTCAGTCAAAGCAGGGTGAATCGGCCTTCAGCTACTACGCCACCTTAACAATCTTAACTTTTTGATTTTAGGTAAAAAATCAAATCTGTTGGAGCCGTCCAACAGATTAATAGGTACTGGAAAGTCCACAGAAGGGGGGTGATCACCAGAATGGGGAGGTCCCAGAGTAAAATGAGAAGATATGATACACCAGTGTTTGTGAATATGGAAAAACTGTCTATACACTGTTTTCATCTGTTTTTATATTCTTTGTTCCTATTTTATTTATACTTGTCTCTTTTATTCCTGTTTATGTAAAGCACTTTAAATTGTCACTGTGTATGAAATATGCTATATAAATAAACTTGCCCTGCCTTGCCATACAGATGATCCAGGGACACTCAGAGAACCACGCAGGGTCTTCAGAAACTAACTATGGGGTGAATTGGTGAAAAAGCTTAACAAACATTGGTTTAATGTGCAGAAGTAGTAGCAACCAATTTATATAGGATGAATGTAAACAAATTAAATGTAGTAATGTTCAACTTAATTTGTTTGTTTAAATTCAGCCTATACAAATTGTTTGTAACCACTTACCTTAAAAATATTTTGTAAATACAATGATTTTCAGTGCAATTGTATGTAAGCCACTTATAGGTTGATTTCACAGAAAGACACTATACACTGTTGTTCTTGGGACCCTGTTTTGTTTTTTTGCAGCAATGGCCAAACCAGTAGTGTGTGGTTAGATGTTGTTGTTGTTATTATTAATCAAAAGCAGACAAGGGAAATTTTGGTTTCCTGCTTTACCGTCACATAAAGTAGAAATGAAAATCTGTCATTTAACCCCACTTCATTCTAAGCCCATAAGACTTGTGGTCAATAATAAAATAATTTAAAATATTTAGATGAAAATAAATCCTTTTCTGTTCCTCCACCAAGAGGGCAGGAAACTGAAGATGTGATTAATATATATTACAAATTAGGTCCACCTTGTTTTCACATAAATAAAAATAGATCACATCAAATATGTGTTAATATAGTGTGTATGTACACTCACTGGCCACTTTATAAAGTACACCTTACTAGTATCGGGTTGGACCTCCTTTTGCCTTCAGAACTGCCTCAATACTTCGTGGCATAGATTCAACAAGGTACTTTAAATATTCCTCAGAGATTTTGGTCCATATTGACATGATAGCTTCACGCAGTTGCTGTAGATTTGTCGGCTGCACATCCATGATGTGAATGTCCCATTCCACCACATCTCGAAGGTGCTCTATTGGATTGAGTTCAGGTGATTGTGGAGGCCATTTGAGTACAGTGAACAGTCATTTGCTACTAATGGGCTCAAAGTGTGCCAAGAAAATATCCCCACACCATTACACCACCACAACCAGCCTGAACTGGTGATACAAGGCAGGATGGATTCATGTTGTTGACGCCAAATTCTGACCCTACCATCTAAATGTCGCAGCAGAAATTGAGACTCATCAGACGAGGCAATGTTTTTTCCAAACTTCTATTGTCCAATTTTGATGAGCCTGTGCGAATTATAGCCTCAGTTTTTTGCTCTTAGCTGACAGGACTGGCACCTGGTCTGGTCTGCTGCTGTAGCTCATCCACCTCAAGGTTGAATGTGTTGTGTGTTCAGAGATGCTCTTCTGTATACCTCGGTTGTAACGAGTAGGTATTTGAGTTACTGTTGCCTTTCTGTCAGCTCAAACCAGTCTGGCCATTCTCCTCCTACCTCTGGCATCAACAAGGCATTTGCGCCCACAGAACTCCCCCTCACTGGATTTTTTCTTTCTTTCTGATCATCTTCTGTAAACCCTAGAGATGATTGTGCATGAAAATCCATGCCACATTCAAAGTCACTTAAATCACATTTCTTCCCCATTCTGATGCTTGGTTTAACCTGCAGCAGGCTGTCTTGAGTCTTGACCACGTCTACATACCTAATCGCACTGAGTTGCTGCCATGTGATTGGCTGATTAGAAATTTGCATTAACGAGCAGTTAGACAGGAGTACCTAATAAAGTGGCCGGTGAGTGTATAGAAATATGTGTATTGTCATGAAAACCTGAATTACATCTGTTTATCACAAGAGATTTGATTAATGATGATTTTATGACCTTTATTTTGAATTACCTGGGATTTCAGCAGTGGGGTAGAAAGCTCTTTGGTTTCACTGAAAATATTTTAATTTCTGTTTTAAACATTCAACAATGTCTTATTAGCTCAAAACAACATTGGAGTGAGAAAATGATGTCCTTTTTAACAATGTCTTTAAAGCTAATTTCTGTGTCATATACTGCTGTATGTTTACATTTCCATAATAATAATAAAATTCTGATTCTTTTACACCCGTATAAACAAAATCGCCAGCAAAACCGCAAGTGGTGGCAATCCTGCATCTTCAGTAAATTATCTAATCCTCTTTTTACATTTTTAAACGGTTTATTAATGTGGAAATGAGTGATTTTGTCACTCGCGTACTAGGTACTTGTATTAATAATCACCTCAAAACTACTAACAAAGTGCATATGCAGTATAAATGGAGATAAAAAGAGGTGCTATATTGCCATCCTTCTACATTTTGCCCATTTATTTCCCATTTTTTTATCAGTATCTGATCCGTTTTACTGATCAGTGTGTGTTTATGAATGACTGACTCATTTTATTATTCATTCAAAAAACAGATCCATTGGAATGATTCAAGAATCAAGGAGTAAAACATTGCAGTTTTTTCTCAAAATAAGCAAATGTGTGGGGCTGTAACAATAATCTAACCAATATATTGACGTATCGTGGAATATTTGGAGATGACTTCAATAATATTTACTGTTGCAATATATATTTACAAATTCACAAATAACGTTAAAGCTATTTTACAATGGCATTTACATTCTACCTCACAGATTATAATTGGGAATTTAGCTAATAGGACATTTAGTATGTAATAGGACGTTTACTTTTTAGCATCATATTACAGAATCTAAATAACCTTAAGAATGATAAGTATTTTAATGTGTTGATGGCTATTTGCATTATTATGCTGTTATATAATCAGTGGCAGGGTGTTGCGGTGGCGCAGTGGGTAGCACAATCACCTCACAGCAAAAAGGTCTCTGATTTGATCCCCGGCTGGATCAGTTGGCATTTCTATGTGGAGTTTGCATGTTCCCCCTGTGTTGGTGTGGGTTTCTTGCAGGTGCTCCGGTTTCCCCCACAAGTCCAAAAACATGCGCTATAGGTGAATTAGGTTATCTAAATTGTCAGTAGTTTATGTGTGTAAATGAGAGTGTGTGGACGTTTCCCAGTGAATGGTTGCGGCTGGAAGGGCATCCACTGCGTAAAACATATGCTGGATAAGTTGGCGGTTCATTCCGCTGTGGCGACCCCTGATTAATAAAGGGACTAAGCCGAAAAGAAAATTAATGAATTAATAATCAGTGGCATAAAAGTATCTCAATATTATCGCAAAACTATTTCTGTGACAATAAATTGCACAACAAAAATTCCTTATCGTGACAGGCCTACAAATGTGCAGCTCCGGCTTTGCTTGGAAATACTTTTGGTCAGGCAGAAATAATGGGCATTTCAAATCACTGATAATAACAACTTGATCATTGCACCATTGTGTAAAATCAATATCATTCACACACATACTGAAAATGGCAATCCTGCTAATATGATATGAATTATATGAGTTTTTTTCTTTAATAACTCTTAATAATTAATAATAAATAATAATTCTTAGTGATTCTAAAGAGAATGATTTTGATCATTCATTCAAGACATGTTTTTGTTTGCTTGGCAATGAATATTGCGCTCCCCAAACATGTTTGACAAACACTATGTAGACTTCCTCTTGTTGGACCACAAATCCAGTCCAAAAAATTAAATGTTGAGACCCTCAAACAATCATTAATTAGTCTCCATTAGTCAGCAAGTTTTCCGATTGGCCAAATCCTGTGGGCAGCACTCAGACTCTTTACACAGAAAGATTGACATAGAGATAAGTGTAAATTCTCTAAAACCCAATTTTAGTCATTTGTATCTGGCATTTTGTTCACGATGAAATTCCATATCTTAATATAATCCATAGTGCTTTACAGAAACTTTAGATTTAGAGCTCAATCAGCGCAGAGTTTTCAACCTTTGGAATACAAAACACTGGACATCACACCACCCACAGCTACAGTAATGTTGTCTGATATCTGACCTACAAATTTACTACTTTATGGCAAGCCGTTTGAACTTTTATTCCTTTAGACTAACTTTTATTTTAATGACTACCAAATACCTAACAGATAATATTAGTGATTATTTTTTTACTGCAGTCATTATTTCAGCAATTCATCACCTTAGAATTATAAGGTTCTATCTGATATTTTTGTCAAAATTGAGTTCTTGACATATTCTTATTAAATGACAACTTATTTACATTATGGGATGTTTTTTTATAAGTTGTTTACATTTTAAGACTTTTTGTTTAAAAAACAAATGTTACACACATACTGTTTGCTATTTGGAATGCAAAAACTTTGAAGCTTAATACCTCAAAATAATTCAGAACGCAGATAGAACCTTATAATTCCAAGGTGACGAATTGACTATTTAGTTCAATTTTACTATTAGTCTCTAAAAATAAAATCTATTAGTAATAATTACTCCAATATTGCAACTGAATAATCAGAACCAAACATTTCTGAAAAAAACTAAATAATTGGAGCAGTTTTAGAGAAACCACTGCCAAACGTGATAAATGCTGGTGTCTTCCACTCTGAAAATGAATTTTGCTGCTTGTTCAAACTACTTAATATGTGTTGAACCAACAAAATTATTAAGTTTTTTTGTGGAAAAACTTAAATGTTTTAACTTCAATCCACTTAGATTTGTAAAAACAATTAAGTTAACTTAACCGATTTGTGTAGGGACAACATGGAGGAATTGTGTGGAACCCAGCATTTTTTTACAGTTTATGAATAGGTAATTAATATTTAGTACAATCTTAATAAGTACTGGAATAGTTATATTATGAACTAAGGAATAAATAATAATACTTAAATATGAACTAAACTAGAAAATCAACCAGCAACAACAGGAATGTATGCGGGTCATAGCTAAAACAACATTAAAGCACATTAAAGCAGCTTAAATGATTAATCCAGTGGAACAATTACTATTGATATTCAGTGATGGGGGTGACGCATTACAAGTAACGCGACCTGCAGGTACCCATACTAGTGGATGCTGCTCTCTCATTGGCTGTCAGTAATCGGCAATGTTTTTTTTTTTCAATCAGAACACATTTCACATTGCATGATTTTGAATCGCCGACAGCTCCATATAATTAGCATGTCAAATATCTCACGGGTGTCAGCGACTCATCAGAGATTCTCTCAGATTGTGTCTTTGATATTTCACACTGGGATTACTTGCGTGAACAAGTACAGATTTGCCTCTGATTTTAAGGCATTTGTTGCAGATTTCTTAAAGCCTGTCTGCAAGTCAAAATCTGGGCTAAAATCATGCAGTTTGAACACGACATTATAGATAAATCTTGCACTTTTCACACCTTTTTTTTCTGGAAGCTCTAAAAGTGTTGTTGGATGGATTTGGGCTGGAAACCTTTACATGAAAAATTGATTGTTTAAATGAAAATTAGTGGTGTCAAACAAATGCGTTTAAAATAAAATAAGTGTATATGCAAATACTTTTTAAAATGATAACTTGAAACGTTAAAACCATTTTACGAGCACATCACAGATGTCAAAGTTTATATTAGGACATTTGCTTTTTTCTTTCATCAAATTGCAAAATCGAAATAACCTTAAAAATTTAAAATATTTGTCCTATTTGCATTATTATGCTGTTGTATAATCATTATATAATAAGTCATTATATTAAAATGCTTGAAATCTTGAAATCACAATAATATCACTCATCGCAATAAGCTCTGTGCAGTGTTGGGGGTAACGCATTGCAAGTAAAACGAGTTATATCATAATATTACTTTTTAAAATAATGAGTAGAGTAAGGCATTACTTTTAAAAGTTAGAGTTACTTTTTTGAAAATTTAACGCAATTATTTTTTAGTTTATTTAATACGCTTTTACGCTGGGGTCAGGAAGATCTCAGTTAACATTATTATTTTTTTAAAAGGTAAAAATACAAAAATATGAACTATATTAACTATCATATATCAACTATATCATGGAAAACAAAAAAAAACAATCAGAATCAGAATCAGAAAGAGCTTTATTGCCAGGTATGTTCACACATATGAGTAATTTGTTTTCGTGACAAAGCTTCTACAGTGCAACAGCATTACAGAGACAGGACAAAAAACGGATAATAAATATATATTTTTTAAAAATAGAAGTAAGTAGTGAGTGCAAATATACAGACTAACAAGTGTATGTACATGTTTATTACTATATACAACGTTATATGTGCAGCTGTTATGTGCAAATTGGCATGTAAGTGTGTGGTTAAATAAGTGTATATGTGTATAAAAGTGTATAGCAGTAGCGATGTTGGCTCCACAATTATTATCATCAAGTGTTCATGAGATGGATTGCCTGAGGGAAGAAACTGTTTCTGTGTCGGGCTGTTCTGGTGCGCAGTGCTCTGTAGCGTCGACCAGAAGGTAAAAGTTCAAAGAGGCAGTGTGCTGGGTGTGAGGGGTCCAGAGTGATTTTGGCAGCCCTTCTGCTCGCTCTGGATAAGTACAGTTCTTGGGGAGTAGGAAGGGTTGTACCAGTGATTCGCTCAGCAGTCCGAACTATTCGACGTAGTCTTTGGAGATCGTATTTGTTGTTTTTGTTTTGTTTGTACCCACTCTTAATGCTTCAAGAAAGAATGCTTCTGATATTTCAAGACATGTTTTTGTTTGTTTGGCGATGAATATCGCACACCCCTGTTCCCAAAAATACTTTCCCACTTAAAATTTAAGTAGTCACAATGAATCATGTAGTCAGTGAGAGAATGTTCATTATTTTGAATGCATCGAAGAAAAGGAAAAGGGGATTATAGTCTCAATGGACAGAGATTTTACTTAAGACAAAATAAAGGTAGCAAACACATTGCTTTAAACTTTCAATAATCTGTATATACGGCATGTTGAGCTCTGGGGTCAGTAAGTTCTTAGATAACATTATCCTAAAATATTTTTTATGTGTTATTTTAAGGTAAACATATAGGTGTAGGTTATATAATTGCAGAGCTCCTCTATTACAAAAAGAAAGAAAAAAAAAACAAGTTCTGAAGGAGATCAAACCTCAGCCAGGTAAGAAAAATTAACGCAAAAGTAACTAAAAAGTAATGTAACGCGTTAGTTACCATAAAAAGTAACTAAGTAATGCAAGTTATTTTTTGAGGAGTAACTCAATATTGTAATGCATTACTTTCAAAAGTAACTTGCCCCAACACTGTTGATATTTTAAAAAGAAGTCAGTGAAAAGTTCCTAAAAAACATTTTTTTTTTATGTAAAGCCAGGTTACTCATCGAACCGCTGACGGCGGTTAGTTCATTTTTTTCTTTTAAAGATAATAGTTGCTATTCGATTAGCCTACTTAAGTGGCAAACAACAACAACAGCAACAACATTACTGTACTTTTTGGCTAGTTTTCAGAAATACATGTTAAAACGGCTTTCCATGTCCTCTCATACAACAATCAGCTGTTCCCATCAGACAGGATTTCCTGAGTCTAAAATAAAATTAGCATAGACAAAATAACAGAAATGCTTTTAAGGATAGTGTTGACTATTGTGGACTTTTTAACATAATAAAAATAAGTATGCAAATGTCATATCACTATAGAATGAACTGCACATTAAAACATTGTAAAACAACGGTGTAAGCTGTGAGATAAGCTCACAAACTACTTGCTAAATCAAAACAAGCGCATTGAAGTTCTGCAAAAAGAGAAATAAAGAGGTTAAATGTGTTTTACCTGCATTGCATGACTTTTATCCGCGTATCCTTTAACGAAGAGCCAGTATACAGTTGTTGCCAGACTGGGTCCCGGTAGATCATCTATTGTTTTGTATCTCCCAGTTATTGTATTTGCGCTCTGCAAGTCCACATCGCCTGTTTGAGACTTCAGGGTTCGAGCAATCATCTCTTGAAACGGCGCATATTTTCTACCAAGCTGGGCTGCGAGACGATCAGCTTTAACCAGAGCAGAAACCAACATGTTGATGACTGGTGTGTGTCGCAGAGGATCTGAACTGGGCTGTCTCCTACTCGCAGAGATGTCTCCTATCAAACTCTGGGCGGGTTTTTCGGCTGTGTGTCAAAACTATGAGCTGCATATCTAGGCGACATTTTGCAACGCAGAGACATTTCATATCCTAGCCTGTTTAAAAGTAGTTCACACGGTTTTAAGAGGTCCGGGGTATGTATATGCAAACATAGGGTGTGGAAGAATGTAAAGTTAGCTGTCATTAATCTAAAGTCTGCAAGCTAGTGAGGTTAATATGCCCCCTTCAGACCCCCTAAATGTGGAATGCGGAATAATGGATCCTTGCACAACTCTTCTGTATGCATGACACAATAAACTGCACGTGCATATACCGTTGCTGCGTCCCAGTTCGCCTACTTTTATACCTAAAAGTGTGTACTATTTTATGAAGACAACGTGCATATTTTACGTCTGAGTGTGTAAATGAAGAGTTTGCAAGCAAGGACATACTACTGCGTTGTTTTACCACAAGGCTTGTGTTGCTTAGTCCTGTCAATCATCTTGTCACATTAACCATATTTATTTCATATTTAACTTCGTACCATAAGGAGATACAGCAGCAGGTTAATCTGCCTTTCGCGGGTTTTTCACGCTGCTAAATCACCTCAGGTGTTTGCAAAGTTATGCAATCAGAAGTTATTGACCACACACATCTTTATTAAAGTTAACATTGTTGTTGCAGATTAAAAATAACAAAGAAAACATGAAATAAATAGTTTCCATTAGGTTATATAATATTTAACGATCATTGAAATATTTTTTTTACCAGTCTCGCCACTCATTCGTCGGTTTGGTTTCGCCCGTCCGCCATTTTTGTAGTTTATTTACACTTTTTCCTCATGTTTGTAGTTCTAATTAATGTTAAAACGTTTTAGTTGAAACAATTAAAACTTATTGTTTTAAAACAAAACATTTCTTATTCTGTATAAATATGACCCTACTGTTTTAACAAGTCATGTTAGCCTACTAACAATCCAACGCAGAACAAAAACATGAATTAAAAAAAAATTGTAGGCTCTCATATTTTAGATTAGAAATATTTATCTTTTGTTCATTTTGAAACGTTTAACAATTCTGAACAATTGTAGGCTATACAACTGTAAATAAAATGATTATTCCCAAACACATAAAAGTTAACAATGTTGTTGCAGATAAAACATATTGCAGAAAACAGGAAATTAATAGTTTCCATTAGATTATATAATAATCAAAGGTGCCAAATACTGCATTGGTTTAATAAGTTAAATTGTTCTCTGATATCTACATAGTAGGTTTATGTTTTATAAGCACGTTTTATCACTCCATATAATACCCATGGATTCAGAAGGTCCATGATTGACCATATTTTGAATCTATAGTCAAAGAAAACATGACCAGGAATTAATATCAACGTCTGCGTGAACAGATGACAGTTGAGCTGAGTGATTGACACAATTCAGCAGTCTACATGTGTTTGTTGAAACATACGCATCACATTTCACAATAAAAACTATACATTAACAAAAGATGTAACAAAACATACCTTATGCTTCTTCAGAGTGGACATGAATAAATGTATAATGTGTAAATCTTGCATTTTGCGTACTGAGGCCAGTTTGAACTGGCCTCGTGCTATCGTTGCATAGTAACGAACAGTAAATAAATTGGCGCTCATGTTTTCAAAATAAAAGTTCCACATAGTAAGTAAAACGTACGCTTAAAAATAACTGTGGGAGAAAAAGTATCATTGTTGTCTCACTGACTAGAAAACGTTATCGAACACAGTATTGACCTTATTCTTCAATGCGGAAGGCGCTCGTTTTTGCGATTGTTTTAGAACTTCCGATTCAGCTGCCAATGGGAGAAATGACTATGAATAATAAACGGCAGAAAACGGTTGAACTACTTACTCTACAAACAAGTATTTGCATGACAATACAGAAAAAAATAGAATAATATAATAAGAAAATATCAGTTTGCAACATCAAGCAGCAAAACGAGCTGTTTTTAACTTCTAAAAATGAATGGAAGTGAATGAGACCGGAAGTCTCATGCCAAAATGATTCAAATGGCTGTGAATAAGGCATGCATATTATTGATCTCAGAGCTTTTTTTAATGATCTCTTGATGTCATGGCTGCTCGACAGGTCTGGATAAATGACCTAAAGTAGGCATACATGGAAATGCAGAGGGCATGGCCTGTGAGTCTGAAACAGTATTATTTGTTTTCTGATTAGCGCATTGTCCATCTTGGTTTTACACTTGTGGAATTTACATGAAAACGAGGAAGTCAGGCTCACAGTATGCCCATTTCCATAAACTGATCTTTTATTATTCTACTATGCCCATATTTTCATTCACCTTTAATAACTGAATTTTTTTTTTACCAAAGCCTCCCTACTCATTCGTCAGTTTCTCCCATCCGCCATGTTTGTAGTTTGTTGACACTTTTTACACATTTTTAGTTTTAATCGAATTATCGTACAAATTATGGTAAAAGCTGTTTAGTTGAAAATTTAAAACTTAAAACATTTCTTATTCGGTTTAAATATGACCCTACGGTTTCAACATGTTAGCCTGCTAACATCACATTGTCTTCATCCAACTTAGAGTGAAAACGTTAATAAAAAACATCTATTTTAGATTAAATCTATTTTGCCTTTATTCATTTTAAAACTTTTTTAACAAATCTAAACAAAAGTAGACTATATAATTGTAGACAAGATTCATTATCCCCAAACACATCTTTATAAAAGTGAACACTGGTGTTGCAGATGAAATATAACGTAGAAAACAGGACATTAATAGTTCCATTAGGTTATTTAATAATTAACGATCATTGAAATATTTTTTACAAAGCCTCCCCACTCATCCGTCGGTTTTGCATGTCCGCCATGTTGATAGTTTGTTTACACTTTTTACCCATGTTTGTAGTTCTAATCAAATTCACATATGAATTACTATAAAAACCGTTTAGTTGAAACAATACAGAATTTTTTTTTAAACAAAACATTTCTAATTCTGTTTAAATATGACCCTACTGTTTCAACAAGTCATGTTAGCATACTAACAATCCAAGGTAGAATGAAAACATTAATAAAATATTTAGCCTTTGTTCATTTCGAAACGTTTTTTTAACAATTCTGAACAACAGTAGGCTATACAAGCGTAGAAAAAATTATTAACCACCTGTGAATTGATTTCTTTTTTCCCAAATACGTTTGCCAAGTGCCGTTTAACATGTTTTTTCGAAACATCTTTAATGCATGGAGGATAATAATATTGACCATAATGGTTTTAATATGCTTTTTTATATTCAAGCCAAACTAAACAAAATAAGCTTTCTCTAGAAAAAAAAGCAATAATGTGAAAAGTTCCCATCTTAAAATCACTTGGGAAATATTTTAAAACGAATTAAAATTGCACAGATGGTCTAATAAGTTTGTCTTTGCTACATGTTAATTGCACATCTTAGATATTAGCTTTTGCCCTTACAAAAAAACCCATCTACTTATAAGTTTATATATGGCTGATTATATTTTCTGGCGCGTCATGATTTTGCCAAGTACGATGCGATCCTGGATTAATATCTACAGTATGCTGATCCTGGAATCATAATTTTTGTTCGAAAATGTAATTGATACCCAATCCCTACCCCTAAACCCAACCATAACTGGAAATTATTCCCAAAATTGTTGGATAACAATCATGTAGAAGTGCATAAGCCTAACCGTAAGCCTAAACTCAACTGTAAACATATCCCTTAATTCTAATTGGCTGATTAGAATGTTGTTCCAGGATCAACATAGATGTTGATCCAGGAACAAGTCCTACTATCTGGCCTTTTCCCTCATCATTTACACTTGAAAATGAAGCATATCTAATAAACTCAGCTGCACAACTAAGAGTGCGTCATAAACACGAGCTCAAACATTCGATCAAGCACAACCAAATGTGAAATAAATATCTTTTATTATTTATTTTCATCATCATTAGCAACACTTTACAAAGTGCCAGCCGTCATAGGCAATCTCATGATGTCATCCAGCAAACAGGCCGATCGGTGCTGCCATCAGCAGACCGCACAGCCCAGGTGGGCCTTTTTACGATGCCAATCATGCGTAGAATTTTGAGTTTTAAAAAAACAGAAAAAATAAAAATATATATATCAAAAAAATATGCGTACCACTGATATACAGATTTGATATAAACAGGCTTATTGGTCACAAACCAAATCGAATTATAAACATGGCTTTTCTCATACAATAGACAAAGAGGACAAACAACAGATATAAGTTCTGTACCGATACGTGTACTGTCTAAAAAAACATACAGAGTTCTTCTTTTGATTTTGTTTCTGTTTTTACTTTTCTGTCATCAGTTGTAAAAGGCGCAAGGCATTGAGTGCGCTGGCAATAATCTCACTCAACCGGCAGACAGAAAAGAAGTCTCTTGAAAACACAGACAAACACACTCGGACTAATACAACACACACTCACACCAACAAATACAAAGTGCATTCATGACCCTGGAGTGGCAGCAGTGGCGGATTCAGCTTCTTTGAGTTGATGGAGAACCTCCTTGTAATTACCGTCATAAATTAAACAGCTATGGACTCTTGTTAAACTGGATGAATATTTCGATGTGATAAACAAATGTTATATATACAAGCAAGTAGTTGAATGATGCCACCTAGTGGTGAAAAAAACATCTGACATTACATTCCAATAGGAAGATTCTCAGTTTGCATGACCACATCCTTCAGCAAGGTTACCAGTCGTGTTGGGCGGAGTCGGTTTCTTTTGGCACCAGTCAGCATTTATTCGTTAAAGGGGCTGTTGCAGCAAATCAGCAAATCAGTAACGAATAAAGTATTTTTTTTTTTACATTTTATAATCAAGTTATTACAGTTTTGGGGACATTTGGAGGTGTTGTATATTATGTTTTATGAATTTACTACACATGCCTTTTTTATTTATTCTGTAATAAATTTTTGATTTGTATTTAGTTGCAGACAATTCACTGATGATGATGATGGTGATTAATATTATTAAAATCAGCTTCTTTGATCTGAAACCTAAAAAAAGGATGTACAACATTCCCACAACATCATGGAAAGACTCAATTTCCATATTTAGGTGAACTATCCCTTTAAAATTTCACAAGTGCATTTAAGGAACCTGTGGCAATCAATTTTCCACAGGCAGAAGTGCCAAACGAGAGTAGACATTACATCACAGAGTGACCATGTGACCGACTCGGCCAACAAAGCTGGTAGCCAGCGCAACCGTTTTATCTCAGATCCACTTGAACCAAAAAAACAAGCATTCAGACTCACACAAGACCGCACATCGCATACAAACACACACACAGAACAACTGCCAAACACTGGCAAACGAATTAAAATCAGTGTAAAAATCATGGTCTCAAAATGTGCAAACATTTCAGCATCAAAATAAAAATTCAACAGTACATAACATCACAAACATACACTGCCTGCACTGAAAAAAACAAACGATTCATTGGATTAACTCCAATGATTTATATGGCCTGAATTTAAACAAATTAGTATTTATTTATACTTTAATTTGTTTCTTTAAATTCAACCCAAATAAATTGATTGCAACCACTTACCTTAAACAAAACTAAGTAAATGCAATGAATCATTTTTTTTTCAGTGTGCTTTTCTCGCAGTATGTCCGCACACCTATCGAACGTGTAATGCTTTTACTGCTTGAATGAAAATAACTGTGGCTTTAGTTCTACAAACTGGCACTTTAGACTTCTACAGACCAGAACTTTCTACTCCTCATACTGGGTGCAGAGAAAATCTTCCAAATAGCAACCCCAGGCTGTCAACAGCGACCCACGTCACATGGCATGATAAAAGAAAGACTTTAAAATAAAGTGGGCCTTCCCCTGTTTAAATGACTGCAGGCCAAATCTAAACTCAAGGGGGCCTTGAATAAAGAACTGCTAATACAGTAGGTCTATTGTGTGAAAGGGTTTTCAATGTCCTTTGCCCCAAGATATCATGATCTGGATGGACCGTGAATGAAATCTTTCCATAGTAACAAACTCTACGCAATGAATGGAGGTAGACTTTTTTAGTCACCAACTGAAAACGAAACTGTAAACGTTTGCTTGGAGTGTAATCAGACCATCTGAAAATGAGTACCACATGCAGTGCCATTGGTATAGTTAACCACAAATGACCCAAATCTACTACAGTTAATAGTGTTCACACAGGACACGTTCTTGAGTTAAGACAACTGAAAGATCGCATTTGGGTTTTGCGTTAATTGTTGCATTGTTTTAAAACTAACATGGACACATGGCTCAGTGACAAATACTAGGGTCCATGATTTACAATAACAATTACTTTTTGTATTCTGATAGGTTTCATTAGGGTTACAGTATAAACATGGTTTATCCAAAACCATCAAATCAGGTTAAAATATTTGTAATAATTTAAGTTTATTAAATTAAATTAAAGCTCATTAATATTACTATAAATTAAATATCATTTTGTTTTTGACATTTTGCACCACTAAAAATTTTACCTCCACTAATCTGTCGTCTATCAGATATTGAAATCTGATATCTTAAGAGACTTATATATATATATATATATATATATATATATATATATATATATATATATATATATATATATATATATATATATATATATATATATATATATATATATATATACACGGTTGTCACGATACTGGAATTCAATACCAATCGGTACTGAAATTTTAAAAAGGTTCATTTCACACGAACATTTCAGCACTACTGAGCACATTCTTAAAGCGCTGATTTACCAGAGGGTTCATATGCTCAACAGGAATGACTGTGATTGACCATGAAGGTCATCGGTTCACCGAACTCACCGCTGTTTACTGAGTGTAACCACAGATGCAGGGACACTGGAGCTTTTCAAAGTCACTTCGGTCAGCTGGTTTGTCTATAAGCTGACATACGAGTGATCTGCTGTTGAATCGTGGCTTTAAAATGCTCCAGTGTTGCTGTATCTGTGGTTACATGCAGTAAACAGAGGTGAATTCGGTGAAGTGATGACCTTCATGGCCAATCACAGTCATTTCTTTTTTTTATTTTTATTATTTTTAAGGGGGTTTTAACCTTTAATGGATAGAATAGTGCAGAGAACTGACAGAAAATAGTTGAGAGCAGAGAGAGGGGAAGGGTCGGCAAAGGATCTCGAGCTGGGAATCGAACTCGGGTCGCCATGAGCACCATGGTGCTATTTGTCGGCGCGCTTAACCACTAGGCTATTGGCGCCGCAATCACAGTCATTTCTGTTAAACATGTGAACACAATGGCAAATCAGTGATGTTTAACTGTGTTCACACCAAAGATCATCAAAGTTCAACAACATTGTCTGCCTTCACTGCTCTGCCGGCGAGAGCGTCATTGCTACATTGATCTCGTATTTAAAGGGGCTGTTGCAGCAAATCAGTTACATCATGCATGAAAACATGCTTTCTAGCGTGAAAATGTTGTTGATCAAATTCATTTAACTATGGAAGATCAAGTTGTTGTGTGTGGTGTGATGTGGCTTTGCTCTACTTATTCAATATGGGTTCATGTTTGAAATATTCTGAAGCAGCAATACCGTCTTGTATTGTCGTTATAGTTAGCATGAGATTCACACTTTTTTTTTTAAAGAAAAAAATAACATTAACGCACATCAACTCGCCAGTAACTTTTTTTAAATATATGTCGCTGTAAGAAAACATCATAAATAATTGGAAATCCAGCCACCGCATTAATCAAACCCTTGGGAACAACTGTGGTCAGAACTAAAGTTCACAGGATTGTGTTCTCTGGACCCCTTTCAAGAGGTGGACGTCTACATTTTGACTGGTTGCCGCTGAACCGCGTCACAGCTCATTACCATAGAGTTGACTTTATTTCAACTGTCCTCGACACCCACACCTGGCAAACATGTGCCGCGCCGCTGCTCAACGCTTATCAACGCCGTTTTCATTGAAAATGAATGACTTCCGGCTACTTCAACACTCTCGCCACTTTGGTGTGAACACACAATAAGAACGTTTTTAAAATGTCAGTCCTGATTGGTATCGAATTCTAGTCTCGTGACAATACTATGTGAGAGGTGCAGCAAAAACTAACAAACATGTAAAGTCACTTAGCCATGTTTATAAAATGAAACTGTTTAGCAATAGCTTAGACAGAACACAACAACGTATCTCGTGTGAACAACTCAAAAGTATGAAGCTTATCTATATTCTCAGGACACGATGAGCAAGATATATAAATTCACTTGCTTATATATTAAACGTTTGTGTTTTCATTTGACGATTACATCCACATATGTGTACGCTCACTCAGAAGTACCATCCTCTCATATTTAGGAGTGAAGGAAATGCTTAACCTCCTAATTCAGAACAGCAGTTGTGACGAAATGATTAAGGAGAAGCAAGCCCAATGGATTACGAGAGGAGCAAGTGTAAACCCAACAGAAACCTATTGTCACCTACGTCTGAAGGCAGGCACTACAGCACTATGTAGGTGAGGGATCCTCTGAATGTGTTTTGAACAGCTTTGTGGAGCCGAGTGTGTAAGCAAGTGCTTGAAAAGTCCCAAGGCATCGTGGGATAGCGAGGTCAATTCATAAGCAAACCGTTAAGTACTGTCAAGAGCTGAGTTGCGAAAATGCATATTCTGAAACGTCCGGAAATACATAGAGAATCTTGGATGAGAACACTGCTGATGACTTTCGGTATGAAATATATTAGGATCCAGGTTGTGTTGTGTTCACTAGAAGTGCACTTACAGTGTCAACTTTCATATCGAGAGCGATCCGTTAGCAAACGCTCCACATACTTGAGATTTATACTGGAATCTGAAGCGATTCTTACTGTAAAATGATGACGAACTAATGTCCAGGCACTAAACCCTGCCTGTGTAGTCCGGGTTTTATTTGTTTTGTGTTTCGCTTTGGTGAGTGAGTGTGTATTCAACCTGCCTACCTGATCAGATTGAAGCGTACGGCACTGTGTTGAGAGAATGCACTGGTGATTCTGACCAGAGATCAGTTTGCCAGCAGAGGGACCAAGGGGAGAGAAAGGCAGAGTGGAGCTGCTTATGCTGATCTAGAAACAGTATGAAGAGCCAAACTGTCTTAACGAATTCCTGTACAGACCAAAGTCTGAAAGATTCATGAGTAGCTGTGCATTAAATCTATAAAATTCTAGAAAAATGAACAGACAGAGGAGGAAGATACAAGAAAAAAAAAAACAGGAAGGAGACGTTTGTTTAAAAAAAAATTAAAAAGGCACACGGTAAAAAAAACAGAAGGGAGTGTGTAAAAGATCCTGACAAATCGAAAGAGCGAATACACTCCGGTAATGTGGTAGTAATCGGAAGGTGAGCGAGAGAGAGAGTTCAACGTAAATGTTCGTACAGCATAGTGAGTAAATATTCTACAGTAAGTCATCGATCGGAGTTCATGTCATAGGAGGACTGTGCAAAAACATGAGAACTTTAGGAGCCATGACAGCTGGACTGCAGAGTCCCGTACATCCATTCGGTTTTGTTATTTACTTATTTTCTTTAACCATTTAGCAGCGTATTGGCGTACCTGCCTTCTTCTGGGGCTTGACATTCCTTGATCTTCCTGCATCAACCCAGTGCATCCAGAACGCAAGAGGTTCTCCACAATCACAAACATTAAAAACCACATAAAAGGACGCCTTTACAAGACAACATCCTTTAGTCTTTTGGAGGGGGTACCGATACCCTTTAGTCTTTAGGGGTACTTACCCCTGAGTGAAATTAAGGTGCAATGTTTTCGTACAGAATCAAGCTGCTCCAAATCCCCCTCCTGCCCCAGCGGAGGAATGCAACCAGGCCACTGCCCTCTTTGCTATGCCCTCTTGTCCAGTAAGGTCTGCTGGGAGGAGTCTGAAAAGGGGATGGTCCTACAGACACTTATGGAAGTCTCTGATCGGTCAGAGTTGGAAGGGGGTGTGGCTAGTGGACAAAAGTGTGCCGTAAAAGGTCCTCAGCGGCAGGACGCTGTTTAGTCTCCACAAAAATCCGTTTGAGGAAGTCACGGCAGTGGTCCGACACGTGAGGTGGCAAGGTGGGGTTGGTTGGCTGTGTGGCGATTTTAAAAATGGCAGCCATCGCTTCGTACTCCGCCCATGGGGGCCGCTGAGTCAACATCTCCACTACAGTGCAGCCAATGCTCCTGGAATCAGGGAGAAATTACTAGCTTTGTTAACAAGGGATGCACAAAGATAAGCTTTTTTATTTAGCGTTCTAGCTTTTTTGGTGTTTTATTTTAGTGTTCTAACTTTTTAAAAGCACTATTACTTTCAAATCAAGCACCTTTTTTAATTCCTCCAGCATATGTAGCACCATGAAAGTCTTTACTGTACTGAACGTTCCTCTTACACCTAGGCCCAATCCCAATTCTATTTTTGTAACCCCACCCCTTTCCTTGGCCCTTGAAACAGTGGCAGTGTGAAGGGCAAGGGCTTCATTTGTGTTCACAACAGACGCGGCACGCGCAGATAAATCACGATATTCGCACGTTAATAGACGCAAAAACATTTTAAGTATAGTCACTTCATTTACGCGTCAAATTCACTTCACAATAGATGTGAATTTGAGTCATGGGCAGGGCTTCTGTCTTCCCGGTGACTCTAGATTCGTTCCTAAATGGCTAAGGTTTCAGAAGAACACCCAGCTCTGTTAGTTCATCAACTCCTCCAGAAACTATACCTGGATGATGGAGGTTTTCAGCAGTGCTTCGGACTGAGCCGAGCCCAGTTTGTTGAACTGTTGTCCGGTGTCAGCAAGAGGATTTCCACTTGGGATACCAACAACAGGCACCATGTCATAATTATGCCCCTACAAGAGAAAGCTCCTGATTGGTTAATGCGGCTTGACTAATGTTTGCATCGTCTGCTGTAAATGCAGCATGAAATAAGACAGCTTTACAACACCAGCACAAATCATCATATGTCGTCGTTAGCTATGAATGTAAATGTATTAAAACATGCTTGTTTGTAGTGAAACTTCATAATAATGCTAAAAAAATACTAATTTGTTGCATGTTCAACCTTTTTGCCGTTGAAGCTGGTGTATTCGGGTAAATTTTCGTATCCTTTGGTTTCGAGTGTGGTCCTGGAAAATCTCCATTTCAAGGGCTATCTAGCCCTTCCCTTACTCTACGCCTTCATGCTATAGAGAATTGTGACACCCCTACCCCTTCACAAGAATATGCAAAACAAGGGGGAAGGGAAAGGGCTAAGGAGTAGAACTGGGATTAGGCATTAATATTTAGATTCAATTGTCAAAGTAATGATTGTTTTTGGTCACTTTCAATTTTTTTTTTTAAGTTTTCATGTTAAAAAAAATTTAAGTATTTTTAGTTCCATTTGTTAAATGCAATACTAATGATATGCAAATGTGGTTCCAGAAATGTTAATAAAATGTGCATTTGTCATATTTCTTGTACAAGATTTAAATGTAAGATTTTTAAATAAAGAATTGATCATTTTGTAGTTCTGTTATTGACAGCAGCGCAGTACAATTGCTGAAATAACACCATAAATTAGTCTAATTTCAAATTTGATTCAAGCACCTGTGTTTGTTTTTAAGCACTTTCCAGGCCTTGAATCCTTATGTCTGAAATTCAAGTACTTTCAAGAAGAGTGGGAACCCTGGTTATACTAAAGAAAAGGGGTAAATTGAAAGTCACAATAAAGCAAAAAGTAGCAAAAACCTGTAATGAAAATTCTGCATAGAACAACGTCTTCATACTCTTCATAGTTCCTTACTAGCGTTATACTTCTAGCGACACTGGGTTTTACATTTAAAAATGAAGTACTACATTTTGGCTTCAAAACTTTATTTGATTTTCTTCTTTTACATTATTTCTGAAGAAATTGGATGTTCTAAACATATTTATACAACATTTGGCTAGTTCATGCATCTTTCCTACAAAGATATTAATGTTTTATGTTTGCACTATTTATTTGTGATGGGTCGTTCTTGAACAATTCGATAATTTTGAACGAATCTTTAATTACTCAAGAATGATGAGTCCTCTCAGGGAGTGATTCATTCATTCATGCATGCACACATCTGTGCAGGTGGAGGAGAAGATTATTTCCTTTTTCGAGTCTTCAATTGGGTTTGAGTCGTTTGTTCATCACGTAAAGACAGAAGCCAATCATAAGCAGTCAGAGCCATAAAATGATTTGATTCATTCATCTCTCGAGTTTGAGTAATTTGTCTCTTTACATGCTGAACATGATGAACAAACAACTCAAAAACCTGAAGACATTGATCGTTTTGGCTCAGACTGTGTGATTGGGTGGGACTGTCAGTGTCACGTGAACGAACTACTTAAATTTGAATAAAAATCACAGACAAAAGTGCAAGGTAAACAATGAATGATTATTTTCTTTGTAGTTATGACTTCTTTGTAGTGTGATTAACGTTTGGGCTAGTTGTAGATGTGTTTAGAAGCAACTAGAACTTACTGACTCAAAAAAAGATTTGATCATCTCGATGAACGAGACTCAAAGGTTAGAGAAAGAGTCAGCAAAATAAGCCAAACTTCCAATCACTAATATTTATCACTTCATATGTGGTCCACTTCCCATAGAACTTTCTTTAATCAAATGTTTAATATCAGAATAGTACTCAATTCACGTTGTAGCTAAGAAAAATATATCTAGACCCTAAAGATATTATAAATAAATCTTGTGTTCAGAATCCTTTCAATAACATGCATTTAGAATAAAAAAAGAAAAGATTTGATGCAGACATACCAGATATCAGCTTTCCTGCCGTAACCCTCTCCACTGATGACCTCAGGGCTCATCCAGTAGGGTGTACCTGTCACTGACTTGATGCCCGTTCCAGACAGACAGATGGTTTGGAGCCGCCGACTCGCTCCAAAGTCACCCAGCTTCACGTTACCTGCAGAGTCCCGAAGGATATTGGCACCTACAGAAATGAAAGAGCAGGCAGGGGAAATCAAAGTCATTTAACGGGGTAAAAAAACTGCACAAATTTGTAAATATCTCAGATGAATGATTTTATAGACATAGTTCAACCCAAAAAATAAACATTCTGTCATTTACTCCTCCACTTGTTCCAAACCTATTTGGGAAGACATACTGATGAATGTAAAAACGGCCATTTACTCTCATAATATTTTTGGTTCCTATATGGATGTCTGGCTGCTTTTTTCTAACATTCTTCAGATTATCTTGTTTTGTGTTCAACTGAAGATTAAAAATGTTTGCCAGAATTATAACTCTCAATTAAAAAATGTGCATTGCCTGAATAATATGTTAGATTCATTAACTGTGATGCAATTTTGAACGTTTTTGGAGGATTTAGATGTTTACAACGAACTTAAAATACAAAGATTGAGTGATTTACCTCAAATATAATTGAAATCATGTAAATATTAACACAAGTATACATCAATATAAAAAAAGCTATTTAGTTTGTACAGGACTATAGTTGCCTTACCTTTGATGTCCCTGTGGACGATCATGTTACTGTGCAGGTAGCAAACACCTTCTAGTATCTGCCGTGTGTATTTACGTGTGACATTCTCCGTCAGAGCACCGTATGACTTCAGCTGGTCTTTAATGGAGCCCTTTTAGGAAAATAAAAACAACATTTTAAATTAGGTTTGGGACTATAACTGGACTCAAAGTTTATAACGGTTTGGGAAAGCCGAGGTTTTAAAATAGCTACAATTTTCCTGTTACACCATTCCCAAGGTATACGTAAAGTTTTTTTTTAATGTTTATGTGTTGTAAATAAATCTGTTTTTGAAATCAATGAAGACAGCAGAAGTCAATGATTTACTTTATTTAGTCTGAGATGTTTACTGTTCCAAAATGTTATAAACGTTTCCTAAAATAAAATATATTGTGTTCAATGGAGTAAGAAAAAAAGTTATCACAATACCGTGGTATATTTATCCAAGGTTATCATAACGTCCGAAACTTAGGCCCGTGCCTATTTCAAATATAATACCAATTACTAAATGGTCTGTTGAAATTCTTGATACCGATTGGCTGGAAGGTGAGCAATAAAATCATTTTCTGCACAGGTAGCTCCAGTGAGTGTTGATCAAAGATTGAAATAAATGTGTTTCCTTCAAACGTTAGTTCAACCATAGTAATGTAATGGAAGTTGCCAGAGCCAGCCTTTCTCAGTGTAATCTTAAAGACACCAATATTTGCTTCAACAGGAAGCCAATGAGGATGAACATAGTCAATATGCTCAAAAAAATTTGCAAAGAGGTAGCTAACATGTTACACTAAGATGTCACTGACAAAAAAAAAATCTGTTAAATATTTTCTGCAAAGTGTTTCTTTGACTCCCAGCTGCGCATTTAAAATACTTTAACACACAGCAATCCGTTAATTATCCCTTAAGTAACTATTTGTGTCCTGGCTTAAAATTGTTAAAGCTGAATTGTGTTAACAGGAATAAAGGTGTTTGTTTCAATAGACAGGCAAACTGGCTGCAAAAAGTCTTTACTTCAGAAATCAGGGTTCCCACTTTAAAGGGCACCTATGGTGAAAAATCTACTTTTCAAGCCGTTTGGACAGACATATGTGCATGTATGGTGTCAAGACCGTCATATTGGGGTGATATAAACACACCCAGTCCTTTTTTTTCAAATTAACAACATATAAATGGTGGACCAATTGGAGCTGTTTTCAGATTGACCGCAACTATACGTAGGAGTGCGGTCCCCCCGCCCACCGAATTGATTGACAGCTGCACGTATTAACATGTCCCGGTAGTCACGTGTATAATCATATCAGCAAGAGAGGACGTGCGCAAAGCAACCGGGAATAAAAGGTGTGTTCAGTTCGCTAGGATCATCAATCATCATCAAATGTGATCAAGAGTGAGTTTTACAAGTTTAAAATGTTTTAAAACCGTGCACGTGTGTAATGAATTATAGCGATTTAGCTTAGCTTAACTTCATCAGCATAGCCGCGTGTCAGAACAATTATAAAGGAAGACGCTTCAGTCCCGGTTTGTGGACGTTGAATCAGGTTTATTTTGTACATTAACATAACAGTTATCCATACAGCAGTGGAGATTAACTTGTATCCTGTCACATTTGCGTGCAAAAAGAGTGCAAAGCTAAACGGGCGCTCTGTCTGTCTGTGTGTGTGCGCGCGTGAACTTTGTGTGACCCTGCCATGCAACTGCACAATAAATACTAATTGGTAAAGTTCTTACTGTAGTATTTCTCACAAACGCTACGTGAGATCTGCTTCCTTTAACTCTGTCTGTTGTCTGACGCTGCCGAGGGAGGTGACTAAGGCACGCAGAAAGGCACATAGAAACGGTGGGCGGGGAGGACTAGCCTTCAAGAAGCAGTACACCAAAACCGCCACCCAGTGAAAAAATGTATAAATAGGAATTTAATAAAAGGTATAATAAAAAATCTGATGGGTGTTTTGAGCTGAAACTTTACACACACTTTCTGGAGACACAAATGACTTATATTAAATCTGAAAAAAGGGCTAACCTAGGTGCCCTTTAAGTTCATTCATTCATTCATTTTCTTTTCAGCTTAGTCCCTTTATTAATCTGGAGTTGCCACAGCGTAATGAACCGCCAACTTATCCAGCATATGTTTTACGCAGCGAATGCCCTATCAGCTGCAACCCATCACTGGGAAACACCCATACACACTCATTCACACACATGCACTAGGGACAATTTAGCTTACCCAATTCACCTATATCACATGTTTTTGGACTTGTGGGGGAAACCGGAGCACCAGGAGGAAACCCATGCCAACACAGGAAGAACATGCAAACTCCACACAGAATCGCCAACTGACCTTTATCTTAAATCCTTAATCTTTTCCTTTTTAACACCCAATCTTTAAAGCGGTCATTTCGAAGACAAACTTTTCAATTTCATATTATCCTAGTATGTTAGCCTTAGTTAACAAGTACAGTCTAGTGATTAAAAAGTAGAACCATTATTAAAATTGGTGTGAAAATGTGATATAAAAACATGATACAGAAAAAAAAATCTACATTTTTATTAATAGAAACTTTAAAATGACAAACAAAAATCCCTCTGACAAAAATAATAATAATTCCTAATAATAGACCGTGGGAACCCTGAGAAATGAGCTCATTTAATCCATTAGGGCAGTTATTCAATTAAACTTTAGTTAACTAAACCGTAAGCTAGTCTTTCAGACATGTAGCAGTTTATTAGTGTATCCATGCTGCAAATACTTAAGGAAACAGACAGTGTACAAAAACATGTGCATTCAAGTCTCAGAAGTAAAATACTCACCCCAGGCATGTACTCCATAAAGATGGAAAGTGTTTTTTCATGTGTGTCCCGCAAGCACCCGTAGTACTGAACAATGCGCTCATGAAAGAGATTTTTCAGCAGCTGAATCTCACACTCCAGAGCACTCACCTCCTAAACACACAGAAAAAAAACTGTTAACTCAAAGGCCAATTAAACACCATCAACCATAAAAAAATCTGAAAAACGCTGCTCACCTTGCTGGTTTCTGGGCTATCTGGGTCAAACTGCACTTGTTTAACAGCCAGTTCTCTGCCGGTGTCTGCATCGTAGCATAGAAACACTCGCCCGAATGCTCCTTGGCCCAAAAGTTTCCCAAGACGCCAGTTTGTGGGAGCACGAGGGGCTACACACACACATAAGCACAAAAAAAGAGAAATTTACACAAAAAACAATACTTTACAACACAGGACAGGTAGCGAATGTTGGTTCATGGATTTAAAAACATGAACAAACAATGACCCATGCTTGTACAGCATTTATTAATCATAGTTCAACATATACTAATGTATTATTGAAATCCAACGCTGTGCTTGTTAGCATTAGTTAATGAACTGTGAGTTAACATGAATTAACAATGAATATATTTTATGAATAAGTCCTTTAATAAATGTGTTGTTCATCATTCACGTTAGTAAGTAAATTAACTTTACCTATGATTCCTACCTATATATATCACATTTCCCCATCCACTTTTTGACCAATTAATTGAAATTACAAATTCTTTTTTGTTAACTGGATTGTTAACTTATGAATAGGCCTATGAAAATAAATGTATAAATAATGCAAAAAGCTATTTCTAGCTGACAGGCAGAATAATACTTTTCATACAGAAGGAAAATATTACTTGTTGCACATCTAGTTCAAAATGTGGAGATTTATTTAGATATCTTTGCAGAACCTCATATTTAAGACTCAAAAAGGAAAAGTGTCATGTAAAATACATGCATGCATATACGCTCACCGGCCACTTTATTAGGTACACCTGTCCAACCGCTTGTTAACGCAAATTTCTAATCAGCCAATCACATGGCAGCAACTCAATGCGTTTAGGCATGTAGACATGGTCAAGACGATCTGCTGCAGTTCAAACCGAGCATCGGCATGGGGAAGAAAGGTCATTTAAGTGACTTTGAAGATGGCATGGTTGTTGGTGCCAGACGGGCTGGTCTGAGTATTTCAGAAAATGCTGATCTACTGGGATTTTCACGCACAACTATCTCTAGGGTTTACAGAGAATGGACTGAAAAAAAGAAAATATCTAGTGAGCGGCAGTTCTGTGGGCGCAAATGCCTTGTTGATGCCAGAGGTCAGAGGAGAATGGCCAGACTGGTTTGAGCAGATAGAAAGGCTCAAATCTCAAATCACTTGTTAAAACCTAGGTATGCAGAAGAGCATCTCTGAACGCACAACACGTCCAACCTTGAGGCGGATGGGCTACAGCTGCAGAAGACCACAGTGGGTGCCACTCCTGTCAGCTAAGAACAGGAAACTGAGGCTACAATTCGCACAGGCTCACCAAAATTGGACAATAGAAGACAGGAAAAACGTTGCCTGGTCTGATAAGTCTCAATTTCTGCTGCGACATTCGGATGGTAGGGTCAGAATTTGGTGTCAACAACATGGATCCAGGCTGTTCAGGCTGGTGGTGGTGGTGTAATGGGTGTAGGGGACATTCTCTTGACACACTTTGGGCCTATTACTACCAACTGGCCATCGTGTCAACGCCACAGCCTACCTAATTATTGTTGCTGACCATGTCCATCCCTTTATGACCCCAGTGTACCCATCTTCTGATGGCTACTTCCAGCAGTATAATGTCATGAAGCGCGAATCATCTCAGACTGGTTTCTTGAACATGACAATGAGTTCACTGTACTCAAAATGGCCTCCACAATCACCAGATCTCAATCCAATAGAGCACCTTTAGGATGTGGTGAAGCGGGAGATTCGCATCATGGATGTGCAGCCGACTAATCTGCAGCAACTGCATCATGCTAACATGTCAATACTGACTAAAATCTCTGAGGAATATTTCCATTACCTTGTTGAATCTATGCCACAAAGAATTAAGGCAGTTTGAAGGCAAAAGGGGGTCCAGTAAGGTGTACCTAATAAAGTGGCCGGTGAGTGTATTTGCATGTGCTTTTATGTATAATCATAATACATCTGTGGAAACTAATACTTTTCTTTCAAAATTAACAGTACTTTTGTGTAATATTAATCTATTATATCTTTAAAACATCTTGCAGTAACATTAATCCTGAAATAATTTATTAATTCTTTAAAAAATAAAACATGACAAACCGAAACTTTTGAATAAGCATACTGTGCAAAAAACATTTAAATTATTAAAATAATAATAAACTTGAAGCTGGACCAATACTAAACATGCTTGTGTTATTAAGCTAAAGGACTTGATTTTGAACCACAACTAGAAAAAGCTTCATCTGCTGACAGAAAACATCACAGTCATGCAAGTTAAAACATGTCAGCACCAGGGCAAAAGTAAAAATAACTCCCAACAACATCAATGTTAGTACAAACATTAAGGATAGTTCACCCAAAAATGAAATTCTGTCATTATTTCCTCACTCTTCTCTTGTTCAAAACCTATTGGAATTTCTTTCTTTGGATAAACACAAAAATATATATTTAGAAAAATGCTGCTTGCTGGCACCCAATTTCTGCGTCTCAAACATAGACTGTAAAAGATATGGACGTAGTATCCGTGACGTCACCCATAGCTCAGAGGTGACAAGACAGCGAGCAGCGAGACCTAACTGTCACTCAAGTGGCCACGCCCTTAATTATGCAGACTTATTATAACTTAATAAAAACGAAACGGATGAGTTCTAAAAAAATTCACCCCCCTCACAGTTGTCATGAAGGTTAATCATGGCTATATGCACCAAAACCATCTTTTGTACCAGAGTGTAAGCATGTTTTTATCAGCTGTAAAAATGGCCAATTTCCCACTG